>NW_010540201.1:77218-97949 GCF_000687285.1 Phaethon lepturus | reverse complement strand
CCAGCCAGTTCCTCACCCAGCGAAGAGTCATAGATAGATACAAAAAAAATAAGTAAGCTAGAAATAATACAATAATTGTTTTCTAAGGGTATCTCTAACTGTTGTACAGCTTAGTGCTACATAACACCAAAATTTTGATTAATATTTTGGACTGATTTTTAAGGTAATCTTTATTGATATCATTCCAACATCTCCTGAATTTTCAGGTGTTAAAAAAGTGGGTTAACACGTAAATTGGTCCATTAAGTGCACTGGTGCATTAGGACCAATGCAAACTGGTGCAGCAGGTCCTTCAGGTGTTGCTCTCAAGAATTTGTGAAAGACCATGAACTAGAATGGTTCTAGTTCATGAAAAAGAATTTGTGAACTAGACCATGTTGTTTTAGACTGGTTCCTCCAGTCTGCAGTCCTTCAGCTTCAAAAGCAACAGAGACATCATTTACTATTAATCATCACTCTTCTGTTTAGTACTCGACAGATTGAAATTTGCTGTTTTCAGATATTACATACCAGTATGATACCCATTATATGTGTTACATTTCACTGAAAGAGGAACACTTAATCCTGGCTTGCTGTCTATAGTTGTTTCGGATACATTTATAAAGAGAATTCTTCCTATGGGGTCTATAAATCACACATTACCTTTTAACTATGCCATATTTTCAAGTAACGTTAACATGTTAAAAGAAAGGTCTGTGTATTGTTCGTAATGCGCATGACTTTTCTTGCTGTGTTATGTACAGAATGATCCATATACCTCCCATACTGAAAGAGGTTATTAAATATGCTGGCTCAGTTTACTAGTAGCTCTAATACACTCTGTAACGAGGAACTACTTGTAACATCAAAGCATGGGGAGACATTAGCTCTTTTCCCCTATAGCCTCTGACCTGAAAGCTTTGCTTTTTAATTCTATATAAAAGGAAAATATTCTTTTCAAAGAAGCTTGACTGGAGTGTGGATATTTTCTCCATTGTAGAATAAAAGCCTGTGAAAGTAATCTACAATTTTTCATCTTTGTTCGGAGTATTGTTTCTTTTTGGACATTTTGCCTCTTTGAGAGTGAAAACTCTTGCTTTCAAGTAATAGTGACTGGAAGTACTTTCTAAATCCTGAGGTACTTCTGTTTTCTGTAACCCTGTCAGTATGAAGAAAGGTGACCAAATATTTCTATTTTTAAAAGAAATAAAAAGGGATGTATTGTGTAAGAGAAAATAAAGTTTGAGAAATAATTCATACTCAAAATAATGGGTAAGACCTAAAGACAATTAATTGTACCAGGGTTTGTAAGGGAGCCAACATCTGGCAAATCAAAACTATATTTTATCTTACAGATGTTTCCATTTACTTAAAAAAAATCATAGAGCAAGTGATCTTTCTCAAGTACATTTGGACTTCTAAATGTATGGATTGGATCATCTTTCATTCTGACTTTGTATGCATCAGAATGTTTGTGTAGCCTGGTTTGTCTTGTTTCTGTTCAACCTTTTAGAATTCGTGACATTTTGGCTTTTAGATTCTTCACTTGAGTTATCTCAAGGAGGACTTGGTCTTCAGAAACAGCTAAGTACACGCTGTCAGAAAATTTAGCTGTTGTATGACCTGTACAATTACTTTTGAGTATCTGATCCCTTGTTCCCAGGCAATCACAGGGAACAGAGAGCTGACTTAACCAAACATAGGTGCAGTAAACAGAAAAAGGAAGCTTGAGCACAAAGGGGCATATCAAATAACATATTGTTGGTATTCTGCCAGTCATAAAGTAAGTTCAAGCTTAAATTTTCAATTAAATTCCAAATAATTTCCTAAACTTATAGGCACTGATAGTATTACAGATACTACACATTCCCATACTTGTATGATCTGGACTCCAAGGTTTCTAATAACATCTAAAACTTCTTTCTTACTTGTATGTGTTTGTTGCAGGGACTCTTTCCTTAGAATCCTACAGAGAAACTGAAGAAGGGTCTCAGTTCTTTTTCTTTACTTATTTATACTAAGACTATTTTAAAGGTGGGTTTGGTGGGGTTTTTTAGGCTATTGCTATGGCTAATGTGGGGTATTATTCTTCTGCATTCCACAATTTGTGACTTCTGAGATGGCATTAAGCAGGATTCAGTCTATGACACTTAACTCATAGGGGTGTTAAGTCAATGAGATTCACTGATTTCTTGGATACTCTAGGTGTGTCTTCTTATAGGAGTGAATAGTTCCTGTGAGGTGGGTGTTTTAAAATCTAGTTTGGGCTTAAGTGCTTTTCCACACAACTTCTAAAATTTGCTTAGCCAGAGGAAGGGTGGCACAGTCCGATTCTGATATAATGGCATAATTAAAAAGAAAATAAAGCTACTTGATTTTCTCTGTAAGATTTCATATGAATAAATAAGTTTCAATCTTTCTTCTGCTGGAAACAAGCTGGATCACTTGTTTTGTTTTTAAATAAATGTACAACATACCCTTATATTTGCAAAAGTGCAGGCTAGCATATATTTTCAAGTATAAATACATTTATTAAAAAAAATTACAGAACTGCATTAATATAAGCTTTATAAATTGTGCATTTTTAAAAATACATTTTTTTCTTCTTCTTTTTTTGAACTAAACAGAGAAAACTTTTTCTTGCAGAGTTGATTTTCTTAATAGGACGTACATACATGCCCTTAAGTTATATATATTTAATCCCTGTCTTAGACATAGTAGCAGGTATGTCCCTAATATACTTTCCAGGAATATTATAAGCAGGAATTAAAATGGAGAAGAGAACAGGGTTTGTGGGTTGTTTTTTTTTCCAGACTGTAATAATTAAAAATTTGGAAAATTGAAAATGTTTTTCAAAATGTAAATGTAACTAAAATATCCATTGCAGTTGTCTAGATAGTTAGAAGAATCTGAAACCTTCTGCCAGAAATGAATATTTTAGCTTGCATTCAACTAATATGCCAACTTATGGTTACTTACGTTTTACTCCTGTTTGCTACAGGTGAAATGGGTGAATATCAGACAGCTCATTATAGAGACAAGCATGCTGCATTCCCAGAGTAGGATGACAGAACAAGTCATGGTACGTATTGTAATTTCAGTGCTACAATACATCTTCAAGCTGTCTGAGGTAAAATGCTTACTAAGCACTGCATTGGGGCTGTCAGATTGCTTCATGGGGTGGTAATTAAATTGAGGCAGTTCTACCGTTCATTTTGTGGAACTAAGCCAGAATTATCTGTATCCTAAAAATATTCTACCGTCGACTGCTGGTTGTAGCAGGAGCACACTTTTTTGCATATAAATTCTCTTTCATGGAAAGTTGTTGTCACTCCATAGGTCGTGGGGGAGGAGGGCTGTTTTGTCACTGGGCTATTTTAAGTCTGATGGAAACTGGTCATCAAAGATGGTATCTCATTTAAGACTGCAGACACTTGGGCTGGATTCCAGTTGTGACTAATGGGAATAAAGGATTGATGGTCATTGTGGCCAAAGGTGGCATTAAAGTTTCCTGCCTGATTTACAGTGTTCTCAGCCTTGATATAATTTAGAATAGCCAGGGGCCCACTCGGCTGTGGTTGGCCATTGCCTCAAAAATAAAGCTCGGTGCATGTGAGGAGCCAATGTGATAAATGGAGGAAGCTTCTTCTGGTTGTTTCTGGAGACGAGCTGCATTATTAAAATGCACGGGAGCTGCCCTGCGGGGTCAGACCAAGGATCCCAGCAGCTCAGCAGTCTGTCTCCAGCAGTGCTCTGGTATTCAGTGCTAGTCCAGAGCGACCCTGGCTCTGAAATAGTGCTCTGAGTGGAGAGTCCTGGCACTTCCAGTGTCCCTCATCTGGAAATACTATCACTTATGTTCTTCTGAGACAGGGTGATGAGAATTGCAGATAGCGTCAGAGATGGAGGCACACAGTAGACTTATAGAGCAGCATGATTATGTTCTTGTTTTCTTCTCTGCTTATTTCCTAGTGAATCTGACGTTTCTGAAACTTGTAAGTTACCTACAAACTTGTAGTGAGATAGGCAGCACAATTTTTGCTAGTTCAATGTCAAAAGTATATGCAATTCGTCTAACTGCAAATATGATTCCAAAGATAATTTTGAAGGTTGATTGGAAAGGGTGAGGCTTGTCTCATAGGATGAGTTTCCTATAATGAACAAATGAGTTTATTCTGTAATTCAATGTCCTTTAGAAAATCATTTGTTTTGAGTTCAGTTGATCTAGTCAGCCAGCGAGTACCGAAACTGGGGGGCAATAGCATACACATGCAAACCATTTTTTGAGTGTACCAGATGGAGGAACTGTTAATGGGTTACCTGGAAATAAATGAAATCTCCTGCGAAAGCTATAGTTAAAGTTGCTCTTTTTTGATGAAATGGTGGTGAATATGAATGCATGATGAGAAAAGCTGAAAAGCACTGTTGTAGGATTCAGAACATGATAAGAAAAGGTTCTAAGGAAGAAACATTTTCTTGAAATAATGTTCTAAAATGCTTGTCCCTTTTAAAACTAAAATAAATACATAAATAAATGTATGGAAGTAGTTAAATAGGTGTCCAGTAAATAGATACATTAACCAGAAAACTGTTACGTAGGAAAGAAGTTGCAAAGGGAGACGTTACTCCGGGGGCTCTCAATTCATCAGGGTCTACCTAAAGTCAGAAGAGAGATATGGATTCCTATGGGGTAATTCAGAATAAGAATCTCAACTGACTTGGCTCTCACCTTGAAGCATAATTTGTCATCAAAGGATATTGTGACAGGAGACAGTGCAAGTGTTTCATTAACAAGGTTTCTTATACCATTCTCTGATTATGAAAAGGCTTTTTATTGTTGAAATCTGCAGTTTGCCATTTTTAAAAATATATGTATGAATCTGACTCAAATATCTCATACATCACAAACACGACTTTTGGAAGATACAATTTTCTTCATTAATTCATAATTTTCCTCTGATTATTGAATTTCGAAGCACATTATCTCCTTGCTTATTTGTAATTTTTTTGTCTCTGGTAAACCACACTGTACTTGTTCATGTCCTTTGATTTTACTGCTGGTTTTACTGGTTCCCTTGTTATATTTCCTTCCTTCTGTTTCATGTGTTATACTCAATGAACAACAGTTTTCGTTTAGACTAAGCTTTATGCTTGTTTGATTTTTAAATAATATATCATAATGGTATTAGTGATGTTACACTGAAGTCCCTAGTCCTGCAAAGGCTGATTCGTGTTACTCACTTTGCACAATGTGAGCAGTCCCATTGGAGTTCAAGAGTTACACACATGGGCATAAAGCTCTGTACGCTAATTGCCTTTAGTGGGCTCAGTTTTGGTATCGCAAAGCCCTGTTTTAAGGACTGTTGCTCAGATCTGAAAATGAACCTTTCACTGGAAATCATTGCAAAAATGTGTCCCCAGCTGGGGACCCGGAGAACATAATTTTAATTTGGAGTAAATTAAGAATGTATCTTGAGGGATACATCTTGACCAGCAGTATTTTATGACTACCTGACAGTCTTTTATACTCTTGAAACATAGAAATATCTTTATTTTTGTACTAATGCTTTCATGGTTGCAGTTCATAGCACAAAGCATGAAGCAGTAAAAGCAATGCATTTGTTTTTTTCCCCCACATTCTTCTACCCAGAGGAAAGCAGCTAGAATAACAGGCAGTAATTAGGTTTCGTCCAAATTGTGCATGAAGTTTTAGTCTGTAGACTCATTACACCTATGTCAGCCTGAAGATTAAAGCCTTCTTAACTACATAGTGACACAGCAGGCTGAGCAAGCTGTGAGGGAGCTGGTCTGGTTTGTTGTATAATAACTGATCTGTGGATCACTGAAAGAGTCTGGATCCGTGTGTCCAGACAAACAGAAATCTTCCTCATCGTATTCATCTCTTTTAGTAGATCACCATATACCACTGGGGTCCACAATGTAGCTGACCAAATTTCTGCGGTGCTGGAAACATTATTCATTGACATGTTAGATGTAGCCACCCCAATAATGTTAATGTTTAACCATCTTTGCTTTGGGCAGCATGCTACAGCTTACTAATTACTTTGGTTGCTGTTAGCACTTTTTTCCTACCACTCTGGATGCAATCAATAGGTTTCAGGTGTTCCACAGTCAAGAAGACAGCTATGCATAATGTGCTCTGAAGTTATATTGAGATTATCCTTCAAGCTTTGTTATTAGTACAAAAAGGAAAATATTCTAATGCATTTATAGAGAGCTTATAAGCAGTGAACTGTATTCTCTTCCACTGAAGGTATCCTAAACATAGCGAAGCAAAAGTGAATTTACTTCAGAAAGCAATTTCATCTTCTCAACTTGGGACAGTCAAAACTTTCTTCAGCTGTAGCAAACTACCATCTTGACTTTTCATCACCTGGTATCCAGGATGACAGTCTTCAACTACCCTTTATCACGGTTGTCTTCTGTTACTTATCCCTTCTGGCAAACCTACCATTTGCATCTGATTTAAAATAATTAATTTCAGTTTCTAACCGGTCTGTGAGTTCCAGCAGTTGTTTTTTCTTTATTTAGAAATAAAACTACATCAATTCCATTTCGGTTTAGGTATTGTCTAAATGAGTTAGATGGTGCACACATTGCTGCTATAACCTAGAAGATGTTTTGCCATCTGGAGACCTCAGACTGCCCTCAGGTTGGACAAAGGAAGGTTCCCAGCAGGCTCACTTTCTAAGGTAGTATGAGAGAGTATTAAATTGGAAGTTTAGTTAACAATATTTGATATTTAGATTTGATACTTGTTTTCTCTATTTCTCAAAGATGTCTTCTGAAGGATCCTGAGTTGAGGGAGGGGGAGGAGAAGAAACAAAATTATAGTTCATGTCCTTTATTTGTGCCTAGATTGTTGGAAAGAAGAAAGGATGGGTAGATACAGTGGGTACCGTTTTTGATAATTTCATCCTTCCACATTAATTTTCAAAACATTGATGACTGGATAATATTTCGAAGAACCAGCTTTGCACAAGTATCAATGAAAATAATGGGGATAGGAGCTCAGTGCCTAAACAGGCTTTGAAAAATGTTTTGAAGAGCAATATGGGATATACAATGATGGGTCTCATGGTAGCAAATCCTTTATTTATATCACAAACTTGACTGGACTTCATAAGAATGGAATTCTATACTTTTGTATCTTTTAAACCAAAGAGGTAGCAAGACATATTGGCAATAGTACTCCTGAGTTTTAATACCGTCTCTGAAGCATTGCCAGTGTTTGTTAGGTTGTGCGATTCATTTAGCTTTCCTGTGCCCGTTATGTCATTTGCCCAAGAAGGATGAACTAGAAAGAGGATCAAAAATAATGTAAGCAGCGTTGCACTTTAAAATGTCTTTAAATGATGTCAGAGGTTGTTTTGTCCTAATAGATACTTTACAAACAGAAATCAATCAGTCTGATAACGTTACTCTCCTCCAAAATGGAGTCGTATTGGACCAGTCTGATGTCGTCTTATAATTGCACACGGTATGGTTCTTTGACTCTTATCTCTCCCTCAGTCTGTGAATTTGAAACCATCAGGAAGATGTCACGTTGGTATGAGTATTCTTCAGTGATGAACAGTAATTGTTGTAGGGAGACTTCTTAATCTTGGGTCACTCAAATCCCTTTTAAAGACAGCAGGTGCTCTCCAGAACAAACATTAACCAGAAGAGATTATGAGGTAACCTGTTGTTCTTTATATCTCAGCATCTCATGGCAAAGCTTACTATCAGCCAGTGTGTTCAGAAGCCAGTCAGTACAGGAAAAAATCAAATGTGACTCAGGAAGGAACTGATATTTTCAGTCCTAGAGAGTGGATTCATTTTAAAGGTTGAACACTGAGAAGTGTTACAGAAAAATTTAAATTTATATAAGATGAGTCAATTATAAAAGCAAGAAAAAAAAATTACTGGAGGCTGAAAAAATGGAACTAGAGATACTAATGGTGTAATACGATCAGAAAGAAATTCTGCTTCCTCAGAAATCAAAATCCAAAACTGCATCTTGCCAGATCTTTGTTGTGTTGCAACTTTCTTTTTCATTCTATCCCTCATCTTCTTCCCAACTGTAGCAAATATAGTGAAAGCGAGTTAGTCATCCATATTATCAGCCCATAGCACTGCTAACAGTATGACTTCATACATATGTGCTTGTGCTGTGGGCTGCTTAGCATTTACAGGGTGAACTCTTGAAGCTGAACGTGCTTAGGGACTAACAGACCTCTCCCAAGTAGGATCATAGTGGAGCAAAACTGTCTGCTATTTCCAGCTCTCAACCTTTTATGAATTTATGGATCCAAATACCAACTAAATTTTGTTAAAATAAGGTTTTGTAATCTAATCCTGTCCATTTCCATGAAGATCATGACGCAAAATTATTTGAGTAAAGCACGTCTATGGCAATCTTTGTGAGGTTGAGAATTAAGCATAGGATAAATCACTGCATTCAGATGATAAAGCCCACTTTCAAAAGCAATTCAAGAAAAGATTTTTTAAAGGTATTTAGATGCAAAGGTGTACCTAGCACTTTCTAAGAGCACAGTAATCTCAGTGAGTGTTAGGGACTTAACCCTTCTTCACTCTACTTTGAAAAAAAAAATTAGCTCAGTGCCTATCTTTGTCTCTAAGTTCCTAAATACTTTTTAAAAAATCTGGCCTTTGATAACCCAAATCCCCTTGACTTTCAGTAAGGCTTTTCATCCTGAATTCTAGATCCTCATAGGTTTTGAGGGTCTAACTCTCTTAAATTAAAATATGAGTTAAAGGCTCAGGTACTTTTGAAAAGCGGAACCTTGGTGCTCAGGTTACTTATGAAAATGAGTGTTAGACTACAAATCCCCTCAGGTACTTGTGAAATATTTTCCTGTAACCTCTGAAAAACTATTCTAGAGGAATTTACTTTGTTAATCGCTTGCTTTTTCCTGAATTTTGTGTAACAAGTTTGTGTAATATTTATCATAGATAATATTTAATCTTTTTTTCCAAGAAGACTGACAAAACTTTTTTAAAATGAAAAAATTATAAATATAACAAAAGTATATATTTATGCTTTCAGCAGGCAAATGTGTTTTTTAATGGAATTTAAATAAATGGAATTTTTATGATGAAAAAGCAACAGTAAAAGCGGTGATTATGTTTTTCATAGTTCATTTGCCTCCCTTGCCCTGCAGATCTTGTACAGAAGGAAAATGAGATCCCTGGTGAAGCCTACAATGTCATTGACTCTGAAGAAGGACTCAGAGCCCCATTGGTGTTTAATGACCCTTATTGGCCTCCACAAAAGAAACTGGTATGATCTACTAAAAAAGACATATGGTTCTTTAGAAATATTAAGAAACACTGTTTTCTTCATGGGTAAACATTGTAGTCATGCATTTCTAAACACTGCCTGGTTTTAGATGACTACTTTTAAAATGGCAGTCCAAATTTGGTGAGGAATTGCACTCATTTTTCATTAGTACTTGACCAAGAGCAGTGATATTTTACCAATACTGCAATCATGTAATTTTAATGCTCTTATTATTCTGCAGTATCATATCAAACTAAACAAAACACAACAGATAAAAGAGAGCTAAACAATACAATGCAGAGCAGCTAGACTGTTTTACAGGGCATGGACACATTATATAATGCAATTACATGGTGATATCTCAGAGTTATAGGTAAGTGTTGAAATATAATATTTCTATATTAATTTCTTCATTAAATTAAAATATATAATGTGAGAATTTTTATTGCAGTTGGAGATGAGACAGTGGCAACTGAAAGAGATAAGAGTAGCAAAGCAAATACAGGGAAGGCGAGGCAAGGCAAGGCAAAGTAAGAAAATGAAAAGAAAAACAAGAAGGGGAGAGAAGGAGAGGTAAGGGGAAAGCCCAACATTTAATGGCAAAACAAAAAAAAAGAAAAAAATTTCAATGACAAAATAGTGGAGATTCAGCTAGGACAATATAGGAAACAAACAAGAAAAAATATATTGCAGGCATATCACAGAATGAACTATATAGGGCCAGAATATACTGTATGAGTAGACTTTGGTTGCAGGCAGCAATTAAGGGCTGAATGTTTCTAAAACTCTCAGTAGATATCCCAGTGTAGACAAATTCTGATGGGCAATATTGTACTTTGTGCTCCTCTCTCTAAAGTGTGTCTCCAGAAAAAGAGCATCTATATGACAGACACTCCACTGACATCTTTCACTGGTCATAGATATGCTGTGGTAAAATAGAAGTGCAGAGCCTTAGTTTCAGTTTCTTTAAGGGATGTGCTCATTTTCTAAACTTGAACCATCCAGAGGGGGAAATATATGGAACTGTTGGATTTGTTTTTTTATTCAAACTTTTTAGTGACCAATTTATGCATAAGCATATGTAAAAACAATATGATTGGTTCTGCTAGCTTATAATTTTTTCCTACTTTAATATACTTCTCAATGGTCCTTGCAAGTGATGGAATTGAATCTGGCCATTTTCTGAAAAGTTTTGTAAGAAGTAACAATTTATGTAAACCAAGATTCCTCTTGAAAATCAATTCAGCAGTTCTAAGTAATGTACTTGTCATATGGGAATATTAATATGAAAGAAAAATGACAAGGATATATAAGAAATTAAAGTAACTCCCTGTGTAGAGATATCAAAAAGCACAGCGATGAACACTCGGAAATGTTTGTTGCAAGATCCTACAACTCTACAGTCATCAGAGATGCAAATGTCAAAAATTATTTTTTTCTAATACCGTCCCAGATATTTAGAAAAACTGTAATAGACATAGACTGCTACATTCCACATACCACATGTTATAACCTTTATGTTGCTGGGTAGAATCTTCTAACACAAGTGCATGATCCAGCTCAGATTTTGCAATACTGTAGTGGGGACGAATGGAAAAGGTGCATTTGCCTCTCTCACTGTGACTGCAGGAGGAAAAAAAAATCTAGTGGGGAATGTCAGAAATTCTGACTTCCCCATGACAGGGCTGATGAAATGCAATGTAGGGACAGTGCTCTGTAAAGGAGCCAAGTCATTTATTCTTCCTGGCAAGGCAAGAGGAAAAAAAAAAAAGCAAGAGAAATTGTGATTCTGAGTCCCAATAAGACCTTTTTACCCTATTCTGCTAATGTAGAGGGTTTTAGGATGGATTTGTGTTCAGTTTTGAGCTCCTTTGCAGTACTAGAGAGTTTAAACTTGACATTCCCAGACAGAATTAATATTCTGGTCTGTTCCCGTGGTAGTACAATTGCCTTCTCTTGAACCATCAAAGAGCCGTGCTTCACCAGCCCATCAGGTTCAGGAACCAAACTTGAGTGTTGCTTGTCCAAAGTATTCAGGAGGAATCAAGTGACCACCTTGCCTCTTTTCTGAGTTGTTATCCTTTAAATGTTAGTGTTGACAACCATAACAAAAGACACTATTTTGAGAAGATCATGCCAGCTTTAAGTATGCTGCCTGGTGAAGACCAGGGGAAAGTGTAGAAGTATTTATGAGACACTACTGCACTTTCCCTTTAAAAAATCTAGTATTGGTTTATTTTCCTCTTTCTGTTGCATTAGTTATGAGGTGACTAAACAAATATGAAAAAACAGTATGTAAACCAAAATCAATTAAGGGTTATCCAAAGTATGTAAATATATTTGGTACTGCAATCTAGTTTGGAAGAAACTCAAATTTGAATTAGAGATCTATTTTTCATTGTGTATGCCATGCACAGGCATAGAAAATGCCAGTAAAATGGATGGCATAATGATTTTGGCAGCTTGGCAGACTTACCCCACCGGTTCATTTCTCTCTGTGTTGACTTTGTCCCTTGCATTCCAAAGACAGATAAATGTATTAACGTGTGTTTTACCACACAGGTCAGGGGATCTTTCTCATCTGACCTTGAAAACAAATGTTCTGTCTGCTCTGCATGGATAATTCATAAGATTTAGTGGCTCATCTCTGAATGTTTGGCATTCAGAAATGTTGCTTCCTCAAATGTGTCACTGTCTTCTGCACCAGCTAGGTTGTGCACTGCTGCTGAAAGCTGGTTACACGTTTATGGGGCTAGACTTGCGTCACACAGTGATTTTTGGCTCTTTAACATGAAGGTACAATATGCTGCTAACACGATGAAAAACTCCCATTCTCATGAGTAGCATGTAGTAGCACTGCTTGTGTGTTCTTTGGGCACAATACAATTGTGTTGGTTGAAAAGAAAAGTTTGATGTCATTTATTACAAAAAAGGCAACAGACAAGCAACAATCATCCTTAACGAATTTTCCGCTCTTCAGTGAAATAATGTATATGCATACCTGTGTTTGAGTACAAATACATAAGGAAGGAAAGAATCATAGCTGAGAATATGAGAGAAAATAAATAAAGGGCAAAGATAACAACATATCCTTGAATTGCTCAATGTTAGAAGTTTGTGTTAGTTGAATTACTGCACAGTGATATCTAGAATGCAGCAGCACTTCAGTGTATATAGGATAGAATGCAAGCAAAATTAGAGACTAGAAAAGACAAGATATAAAGTCATTATCTAGGTGAGGATAGATAGAACTAGAAGATGTGACACCTCTGGTGAATATTTTACAATTTTACTGGGTAAAATTTACACATATTTCTGTTTAATTTCAGTCATTCATGAGATATGCAGAACTCATTCTAGCTGCTACAGGGCTAACAGAACAAAAACCTGACCCCACTTCAGAGAGCTTGCAGTTAAGAGTAAGATAATCAAACAGTTGAACACTATCAGGATGCACCCCTCCACATCAGGAGGCAGTGAGACAGTATTGATCTGCTGGCTAAGCAGCAATCACATCTCATCAGTAGCTTAGGTACTATTGAGTCTCTAGTCTTCATAGTAAAATTAAGATTTGATATGGGACTATGTCTGGACAAATACTCACAAAAACTAAACAAGTTGTTCAGCTCCACTTTGCAGGACAATCTTTTCTGTCTGGACAGAGAATATTTGTGAAGGTATGTGGACGGGAACACTCATAATATTTTCTCTCAGACTAAAGGCATTTTAAGGACAATTCATATTCCTGAAACCATAGCTACACAAACAACTCCACCTGGCACAAGGCATCACTGCTATAGAATTACGTGGTTACCATAACCTACCATTATTATTTCCTTTTCTCCTATCCCTTGTGCAAGTACAAGCATGGATGCTGCTATATTGTGAGCCTCAACAACTGATCCAAATTAAAAATAATATGATAAGAAAACAACTAGGTTTTTAGCTATGTAAGTTCTACAATCAGTTCATCATGTCACTACAAACATGCTTGTGCCACCAAAGGAAAAGAGGTAGGAGACTCAAAAATGGGAACTATCACCTGTTAGGAGCAGCACTAACTTCTTCTAGCTGAAGGTGTGCCTAGAATTGCAGTAGTAGAAAAGCTGTCCCCAGAAATAAGACAAATAATGATAACAGCATGTTCTGCCCTATGAAGAATAGTGTTGATCTTGAGCTTATTGAATATTTGTAATTTCCCTGAAGTTTTTGGCACAGTATCACCAGCAGTTGATTAGATATTTTTAAGAGATCCTCAAGAATTTAATGTTTTTGGTATATTGTGTCTGTGCCTATTAAAAGATGTATTGAGTGCCATGCCTAATTATGTTCATAACAGAAGAGTATTAGGACAGCTGCTGAGATTCAATTAATTTTATGGGGAGATAACGTTTTTTTAGTTGACAGAAAAGTTAAGAAAGATGGGCTTGACTGGAAAAAATCCTGTCATGTATCTGCGTCCTTGCAGTGGTTGTAAAAGTGGCATATTATTCTGCAGGGATTTGGGAAACATCCTGCCTCTCCTAGCCCCAGGGGCTGCTGAAGACCAGCATTGCCAGTGTCCATGGGCAGCATGAAGAAGCTGGCTGTGCTTCTTCAGGTTGCTCCTACTGCTGAAGAGGAACCAGTATCTGAGCTTTTTCTCTCTTTCTGGTCCCTGTGCTGAAGCTGCTTCAAACAGGAGCTTATGTACGTAGTCCGCAATTTGGGCACTCCTTTGAGAGTCCTGTGTGCCTTGGAGTGAAATGTCCCTGTTCCGTTCACACCCAAAGGCCCATTGAAAGCAAGAGATGTCTCCTGTGGGTCCTCCTGCCTTTCACTGAAGAATCAAGGTCAAACACCTCCTGCGACAGTCCATGGGGCAGGTATGCCATCATCCTCCGTGTGCTGTCAGGATGCAGGTGCCAGTGCCTGACAAATATACCCCAAACATAGCCACATGACAGGGTCTGCAGAGGTCTTCTGATCTGAGTGTGAGAGTACGTTTTATTTCATCCGTATGCACTAGAAGTGTAGCATGTAACACATGCAAATTCTTCTTGAACAGCATGGCCAAGTTAGGTTTGTTCACGTTTCCCCACCATGCTTTTTCCAAAGTATGAATCAAAACCAAATGCACAGTCATTGCACAGGGCAAATAGTTTCTCCCACTCTTCCCTTTCTCTTCCCCCTCCCCTCCCAGCTGACACACAGTGACTATAGGGGGCAATGCAGCCTCATCGTACAGCTTTGTACATGAGCTGCACGCCACGTTAATAGGCGGAAACTTTTTACATCTTGCTTTTGAATAATTTGTATTATGGTAAACTATATTGTTACTTGACTCTATAAAGTGGAAGGTTTTAACTTCAAATAAGCTTTTACTAGTTAGATTTTTTTTTGTTTGTAAATGGAAGTTAATAAATAGTGATTTTATTTCATACTACTAATTCAAATTAAAATCTGAAATAAAACAAGACACAAGAAACAAACTAAAATAATTTTGAAATTCATTTGACATTGATCACTAAGCAGAATTGCTCCAAGTCTGTATGTATCTCATATTCATGTAATTCAATCTATATGCCTGTCAATATTTCTGATGCAGTTTAATTCCTTCAGATCAGTTTCTTTCTGACCTGATGCAGGCTTCCAGAAGTTACTCCAATTTACAGTGCTTAAATGATATTCTTATATTTTCCAAGATTTTGTGAAAAAATGTTTATATAATAAAAATCATTGCCATACTAATAAAATATTTGTATATTAAATTGTTTGGTTTCATTTTTTTTATATTAATTGAAGTGCACTTCACAGTAAGCAAGCAAAGAATGATAACAATGATAATTTCCAACTCTTCTTGTTCAACAATGTATAGTTGAGTACCTGAGTTTTCCTTCCTCAACCTTTCTGCTTTTTGTAAAGGAATAGTTAGAAGATGCAGAGCACAACTTCTGTTAACATGATTAGAAAAGCTGTTGTTACAGACTATTTTCTATTATTTTAATTTTGTTTCATTACAATTTTTGACAGTTACTGTTTACCAGAGTTTCCCTGAAGCAAAAATGATTTAATGTTCAACACACACATTAAAATGTGTTCTATTTTAATATGTTGAAACTGATAGAAATATAATTTAAGCAGAAATCTGTGCTTAACGGTGCAGCACATAAAACCTCCAAACACAGATGAAACCAGAACTTCTATTTGAAGGGAAAACAAAGTCAGTGGTAACCTACCTTAGTACTCTACAGTTAGAGCTGTGTGATATTTTTGTAATGAAATTCAAAAGCAGGTGAAGCTAATGTAGTGTGGGTTTGTGTTGTAGAAACAAGGCATGGTTTGAAACCTAGGTGTTCATGCTTGGTGGTTTTATATGGCTCATAACCAAACCCAGAAATTTCATCTGAAGTTCTCTTTCAGTTTTCTCATCCAGTCAAATTCAGACCTGACTGTTAAGGAAGGTGAGTCTCGAATTCCAGAGGAAAGTCCACCGACTTCACTGAAAGCTGAAAATTCTGAGTTTCTAATCCTCTAATGTGAGCACTTCAGGTTTACTCAATAGCTTTCTGACCTTTACTTAGCCATGTACACATTTCAGTGGGAATTTTCAATGCTATTTCACTAAAAATCGTGTTCAACAATATTTCTTGATCATTAAGACCTGTGTACCTAAAGCATAGACCGAGAACATCTTCTACAAGCCCAGAATACAAATCTATACCTTCTCACATAAACACAACCTCTTTCTTTCTGTCATTTGTCATGTGAAAGCCAGTTTTCCTAACTCCTGGTATTAGATATTGCTGGTGAGTCTGACCAGTTATTTATGTATGGTGGTGTTAGGATTTGCTCCTTTCTTTCCACCCTTTGTCCAAGAACAGTGCTCAAAGTGAAGGTAGAAAATAATCCATTGAGGTTGATGGGCCATGTCTATCCACAAAAATAAAAACTAAAAAACCCCTAAATCTGCAGAATAGTTTTATAACTTTGAAGAAAGAAGTGAATAGTTGCTCACCTGAGGACTTGTAAAGACAAAATAATTAAAAAGGAAGAAAATATCAAATTTAAACCACGGTTATCTACTCACCATGATAAAAGAGTTCAATAGAGTACAAACAGAGTTTCACCTTGTTCTTTCTTCTAGATGGCAGCTGAAGTAGTTACTGTGCTAAAAATGTAAAAGGCAGAGCAGCACTACTAGGAAAAATTGTAGTCTTTTACAAGGGAAGTGCTGAGTGATTTGATAAATTCATGTAAAATGGAAAATATTTAAACAGAGGTAGTATTCACCAGAATAAAGCGTGGAATAGAGGAGACACTTGCAAGAAGATGTGACATAGACCCATGATGGTTGGAAAATTTCAGATATGATGTCTGTTTTTAAAACAGGACCAAAAAGAGGTCCTGGGAATTAAGACCAGTAAACCTCACCTTGCTTCTGGAGAAACTGATTGAGAGTCTAATCAAGGATAGAATAGTTCAGCACATGGATAAGTATAACCTAATAGGGTCAAACCTGCACAACATCAGTAAAGGGAAAGCATGCTTCCCTAACCTGCTTAAGTGCTTTGAAAAAGTTAATAAAACAGTAGATAAAGGTGACTTGGTGAACATAATTTATTTGGATTTTCAAAAAATTCCCGATAAGGTCCTTCATAAAAGACTATTAAGGGAAAAATATAACTATGAGGCAAGGGGCAAAATCTCACGGTGGATTAAAAATTGAATAAATGATGGCAAAAAACTTGCACTGAAAGTCTTTTCCTAAGAGTGTAAAGAGGTTAATAGTAGGATGCTCTAAAGGTTCACATTGGAGCCAGTGTTACTTAATATAATTTTTAATGATTTGGACATTGTATCTCTAAAACTGACATTAAGTGTTAGCTAGTCAAAGTGAGAGGACTGTGAGACTAGGAGAGAATGGTTAGACTGACAACACATACAGTTTAACTTGGATAAGTGTAAATTTTGGTACTCATTTTATGGGTTTTCACCTCCAGCACCATATTATATATCATGATGTTCTAGTCAGAGTAATTTATCTGCTTTCTGAGCAAGGATCCAATAGATATCGCTGCAACAGACATGTGAAATGATTTGCTTTCTCTAGGTGTAGGAGTAGACAGGGTTACATGAGAATGAGGAATTCCCATCTGTCAGGTCACTTGGCCTTTTCCTCAGGGTAACTAGGCCTCATGGCCAGAACAAGAGCCATGTTTATCATTAAAAAAAATCGTCCTTCATAAATACTTGAAAGGAAGTCCAATTCCTGTTGGACCTTGCTGGAGAGTCTGTGATTTCTGACGTGCTGTTAATTTAATTATGGCACTGAGGAAATCACTGGCACTATTGCCTACTGTTATCTGCAGCCCAGAAGGTTGTAACTCACTGCTGGTTTTCTCTGGAAGCCCTTACCCGTTACTTCCCAGCACCCTCAATGCCACCTACTCTTCAGGAAGTGTCTGTAGGAACTACATTCAGTCTTGCATCTCTTCCTGGTATGGACATCCCTACTGGCTGTCACCTACTGTTAAAGATGATCAGAAACCTTTGCCTGAACAGGTTCATTCAGAAATGACTAAGCTAATAGGTTCTGGGGTTTGAGTTATGAGTTACATTGGGGTTTTTATTTTTATTTTTTTCCTCACTGTCCTTTCTACACTGCATTGGATTTAAATCTGTAAGATTATTTAAAACTACCCGCTGAAGGACTAAAGTACCACGTGGTGAGACCATGACCTTATGTAAAGCATATTATATGTAAGATACTCAGTTCATGTGGTGCTGCAGGTGTCACATCCACCCTGCCGAAACTGAAGTCCATTCAGGTATTTTTAACAGTAAAAAAGTGAGAGCTAATAGATGATGCCTCCTTCAAAACTGATATGGGTTCATCTAGCTTTAGTATAACCACAATGGAGAAAATGTTTTGTGTTGCTTTCTCTAATTCTTCCTAAAAATAATCTGTTTTACCATTTATACTGAGGCAAAAATGCAATCTTTGTAAGATGCAGCATTTTGGACTAGGAATAAACACAGTAAGGAAAAAAGAAGATTTCTTGGCAAAAGAAATGTTTGTAAATAAAAACACTAAAAATAGCATTTATCTTGATCAATAACTCATCCTTTTAATTTTTTGTGGAAAATATTAATCGAGTTCTTTAAATAAAAAGAACTAATGCATTTTTTTCTCTTTTGTTGTTGCAGCCCTGTTTGTATTTACATCCAGTCATTTATTGCCCATTAAAGAAGTAATGCTATGTTAATGTAAGGGAAAAAATCAATGCTACTCAGATCAGTAGCTGTGGGGAAACAGTGCAGCAGCTGGTTTGCAAACAGCAAGCCCACATAGATCAATGAAATTACAAGCTAAATCTGCTGATGCTCACAAACTGCTCCAGCATTGTGATGTCTAACCTTTCTCAAGTTCAAGATCTCTGGCAAGCCAGCAATAGCTAAATGGAAAAAAAAAAAAAAAAAGACCAAAAAAAGGCAACAAAGAAAGAAACAAAGAAAGACCATAACCGGCTGGTGGAGAATTTTAGCATGATATGTAATATACCACTTTTGAAGTTATCAGTATAACTGCACGTTTGTAACAGATATAAAAGCCAAGCCACTGTAATCTCCTAGTGAGCAAAGCTGCGATCTACACACTCTGGAGATTTTCTTCCTTAAGAATGTTCAAATCTGTCACATATTACCCTGAACTGTAACACTGGAGGGCTAGAGAGCACTTCAGTAATGTAGTTGTTAATGTGAATTCCAAAAAATAATTTATCAATGAGCAACAGTACAGCTTCTGGCATGTGCAATGTCTTTTATTTTATGGCATTATTGTAGCCTTTAAAATGGTTTGAATTTTGCTAACTTGTAAACTAAACACACAAAATATTTGACTTGTTGAATGAAAGATCCATTTGCATATTTTATGCTATTTGTATGGTAAGAGAAGGAACCCCTTTTACCCCAAGGAAAACAACACTGGGATTTATCAGTATCATGTGAATAACATACCTTTCAAATTATTATTTTCAGAGCAGTCTTCACCCTATTTGTGCCACTTTTTTAAAAACAGCAGTGTTTTTCAGGCGTTAATCAGCAAGAAGATAGGGAGAACAGGTCTCCAAAGATTGCTATAAAATGGAACACGTTTTAAAAAGGGAAATAGGCTAATTCCAAAAGTAGAAAAAAAGGCATCTTGAGTTTCCTTTAAATATTGATACATGTATTTTGTGGGGAACAAAATGTTTGCTTTTATTTTACAGATATTAATTAAATGTCACAGTTTTATTCTGTTCTGTTGTATCTATTTTGCAGGTTGCAAATAAAAAAAAGCATTGAGAGATTGTAAACATTTCTTTCATCTTCCAGTCAGGGAGTAGCAGAACAGAAGATGGAAGTCCAGTTCTTTATTAACTGTCTTCTGCTATTGTAACTTGCAATATTTTACAAACCAGGAACACTCAAGAATAAAATCAACAGCGGTGTGAAGTGTGATTATTTCTTGTACTGTCAATTGTTTCTCCTGAAATGACCATTTTGGAATTTGCCTTAAAAGTTACTTTCCTTCTCTAACTTTCTCAGATATCTAATAATGAAAAAAATGAAGGAATATTTTCATTTTGACATGTTAGATTTCTGTTTCTCTTCTGCCTATAAGGCCTTCCCAGATACAGCCAGCTTCCTTTCATTGCCGATCCTTATGTTGATTTGTTACTTCACACCACTGCTTGGCGGTGCTGACAGTAGGATGTTTCATGCTTGATGTGGAGGGAAGTCTGACTGTGTAGTAGCCATAATAGTTACTAATCAGGTGAAAGTTGACTGTATACACTAACGCTGCTGGTGGTATGTGGACACTGGTGGAAATCTCTCCTCCTACTCCACTTATTGGCTGAGACACATCTGAGCTAAAGAAAAGGGGCCAGTTGATAACAGCACAACCAAGATTTCACCAAAAGTCTTTTTTTGAAGCCAAATACGAATTTGTGATGAAGACTTTGTGTTCATCAAAAGTAAACGAACAACCTTCTACAAGGAAAAGTGTTCCCATGAAGAAACTGGGATGAAGCAAGTATGGGAAGAAAGGAAATGAGCCCAGACTGTGTGCCTAGCTCAGGTTTGCTTTGTCCACCTGACAAGCAATACGAGATGTTATTTTGTTTGTCTTTTTCCATACATAATGGTTTGGCAATCAAAGTATAAACCCTGCGCATCATAAAGAAGTGTATTATTATAGTGGAGAAACAAAAGGGATGATTGTGGGGGTGCAATTGCATTGTTCAGACTTTTTTATCATAACAAAAACATCACCATGCCCAGAGATCCCCTGCAATAATTCCTCTTGACTGCAATAAGTACCTACTTTTGAGGAAGAGAAAGCTGATGAGCTGCAGGCTTCCCTGCTGCTAAATTCATCTAACAACCCACTCCTGATGTTTTCTGCTTTAAAGACCAATAGGG
>NW_010540201.1:52935-77187 GCF_000687285.1 Phaethon lepturus | reverse complement strand
ACGCTCTTCTTTTCAGTCTATCTCAGATCTTGAAACTTTTCTGTTGATCTGAAAAGCTGGATGCAGTTTGGTTACTAAGCAGCATCAGATCTGAGCATTATTCAGCTGCACTATCACACCAACCATGGGGGTACATGCAATTTTACAGAGATTTCTGACTATAGTTCTGCTTAATCACCCTGAATGTAAAGGACTTACGGGTTTTGTAGTTTGGCCTTATACCTTCATCTGCACTATGTGATGAGAGTTCATCTCTACAAGACTATAAACCAAAATCCTGAAATAAGCATCTTGAAGTATCTCAAAGCTTTAAATGTGAGCTCAGACCAAATCTGAATATTGAGGCTTTGTCTTCTATCTTGGTCATCATTTCTGACAGTGAACAAAATGAGAAGTGAGAAATTAAGATCTGTCTCAAAACTTTCTTTAAAAAAGAAAAATCATCTCCTTTGACAAGTAGGAATATGGTCAGGCAATCTTTTTCTCTGGTCTCTGTTATTGTCAGCAATGTGTATGTGCTGAATTGGATCTAGATGAATAAGCGCTATGACAAAAGCTATACTTTTACTGTATCAGAACATTGTTGGAAAGTAGAAGCAGATACCATGAAAAATGCTGTTTTGATGAGACAGCTAGGCCTCTAACCTTGAACAGCACATACACTGAGTGCTCATTTGGAAAGAACAAAATGTCTCACATCCACCCCTTGATTGCATGAAAAAAATATTTCTTGAGAAATATATGTGTAAAATTTGTATCAGTTCTATGGAATTATGTGTTGAGGTATTAAACGTGTTTGTATAGGCACTATAAGATTTTACTTCAATCAAATATCAGTTTTACTAGAAGACTTAAATGCGCAAGAATGCCGTCCTTCAAGATGCCAGCAAAGCTGTACTGGTTTTTAGAGCCCAAGTATCATTTTTCCTGAATGCTACAGAACATGTTTCTGTTCTTGATGTATGCCAAATGTGTGACTAAATGCTTCTTGGCCCTTCTGCCAGCTGCTTCTCACACTGCCATGGTTTCCCATCATGTTGTGACCAGCCTGGTCAGGAGAGCTTCACAAGCCTCTTCCGTGCAAGTGTCAGCAGGTTGGCGAGGGGAGAGGATGGCCTCGCGCTTGGCGTGCCACTGAGCTGCTGGGATAACTTCTCCAACTGCTCTCATTTAAAAGATCCTTCTGGAGTTTGGTATCGGCATTACAGGCCATGATGGGGCCTATTTCCCCTGAAGTGTGCCTCTTTCTGCTTCGCTTCACTGCTGGCAAAGAGCACTTAGAAGTACTTTTCTGTTATTTTCACCAGAGTAATCTTAGGGTCTGTAATGGCTGATCTTACACGCACCTTCCTTGCCAGAGCATGCTTTTCCACTTACACAGAGCTGGGTTTCTCCTTGTCAATATTCTGCATTTGAAGTCATTGGTTTCAGCGTTGCCAGTGGCTCAGCATTCTTGATCCCATAGTGAATGAGAAAAACATTGCAGAAAGGGACAGCGCTGTCCTTCCCATCATGAGCAAAGTTTTGTTCTGCAGCAAGGCTAATGTGCTTCAGACATAAATAAACAGGGATATAAAAACATTGCCTATACAACACTGACAACAACGGAAAAAATAGCGTAAGAGATGTGATGAGTTAAATATGTGTTGTAGATTTATAATACTAGGGCTCGTTTCTCTGTGTCTCTCTCTGTCTGTCTCGCTGTGCACAGCCTGTCTCCCTGAAACTGGAAATTAATGTGTTGGATGGGCTGTCTTTGACATTCGTTTTCATCATTCCCATGCTTAGCATCCCGAACCAACTTTTTGATAATGAAGTTCGTGTTAGAAGGACACAGTGGACGTTCGTACATTAGACAGTCTAATTTTTGTGCAAGACTAGCACTGCTTGCCTTATGTTTATTGTAGCAGCACTGCCAGATATGCACTGATTAGTGGTCTTGACAGCATTTCCATTACAAATCGTGGTATTTTAGGGCTTAAAACACAATGTTGCATTTCAGCAGTGGTGCTGCTCGATACATGCTTAGTCAGCAAGAAAATAATTTTACAAATTTTACATTTAAATTATTTTAGCCGTTTGGTTCTTTCATTGCAGATGCCTCAAAAATACAAAACAATATGGGGAGAAGGGAAACAAGTAAATTTATGTCTTTCTTCAAAGCTTGAGTGCTGAAAGTGATTTAATTCCTCCTTCAGTCTGCTAGTTAGTGTATGGTTGATGTGTTTTATTCTATTAACATAGGCAGTTACTCTATGACAAGAATAGCTACTCTAGACTGGTGGATTTGGGTGGCTCAGTAATGATAATCTCACTGACAACTGTTCCCCCATTGCTAAGATTTCCATGCTTGCTTGATAATGAGTAGACCCAGACCTGTTCAGATGCCAAATCTGTTCAACTTTCTTCATTTCATATGTATGAAAGTTTGCCTTAGTACTCAATTTAGCAAAGGGGTATTAAAACTGGACATCCCTTAGCAAGTGCTACCTCTATCAAATCTTCAGCGCTGTTTTTTTTCTAACTTTGACTTAACCTTCAAAAATGTTGATAGGCCTCCATCTCTAACTGAATAGACAGAACAGGTTCACCTTTATTTTACACTCAGCATTGCCTCCTATTTCTCACAGAGGGTTTAATGAAATTTTTTCAACATCATTTCAACCATTTCTGCTCAAGGTACAATACGAGCTGCCACCTTGCTGCTGCCATGTTATCTGGGCTGTGGGATGGTAAAGGTTTCTGTGTGGGGCAGCTGGCCAAGTCAGCGCTCCAGGCAACAAGCCAAGGCTGTCTTCTTTTTAGTGTTGCCACTTTCTTTCCTCCCTGGTACAAGATCTTCCTTTCTCTCAAACTGTTACAGAAAGACTATTAGAAAATTAATCATACCTCAGGTGTCTTGGGGAATATACTTGATTTCCCAGTCACTAACGTGTGAAAATCTTACTCTGGAATCATGCCATATGTCAACCTGTGGCAGTATCAGGGAAATATTGGCAGCGTTTCATTAATGAAATGTTGAGCTTGAATGACCCGTAGGCTGAAAATCCAGGCTACATAAACTTAAAATAGTCTCTCAGCTCTCATTTTATCTAGGGTTCCTGCATCAACAAGTATGTTGTCTCTGTGGTCAGCAGAAAAAATTTTATTGTGTTACTGTAAGAAAATCTTGCCCAAAGACTAGAACTGAAAAACCTCTCACATTGGTATGGTAGTAAGGATGGACTTTTTAATTTTATAAGGCCTTTTTTTTTGCTTTTGTAGCACTGTGATGGGGTTCCCAATAGGATCTCCCTAAATAAACTGGGTATATGGACACATGCCACTGACTTTAACCTCCTCGTTGTGAATTCCTCTATTGATTGTGTGATCCATCTCTTTACACTGAATTCATGACAGAATAACCATTATAATCTAAAAATGATGATTACAAAAGTACTGTTTTCCAAAGATTGCTATGACAAATTTTACCTCTGTATCTTCAAAAGGGTGAAAAAAACAAACCCATGAGAAGCCAGCACAACAAGTGCAAATTAAGCAACACAACAGAAATATTAATTAAAAGAGGTTAATTGGGTTGGGACAGGGTGGTAGGAAATACTCTAATCCTCTGCACTGCCATGTGTTGTTATAGTGCTTGTTCGTTCTCTGGGCCAGGAAAAGAAGGGGTTGGAAATTACAGTCTGGAGGAGGAAAGACAGTGTAATCAACATTTTAATTTCCTAGTATTTTCCCACTTTCCAGTGGGAGGGAGAGTGCTTGGGTAGCCTGCATTAGAAAGAAGAGACTATACATAGCGCCAGGATCTCTCCAGATCATGCCAGTCCTGTCTTGCACAGTAATTCCTGTGGCCAGCCCCATAGGGTAGCTGGGATGGTTAAATAATTAGCATAACCCTCAACCGATAAATAAGTTTGGAGAGGTTCTTTCTTATTTTTGGCCTTTCTTTTGAAATTGATTTCCCTTATTTGCAACTCTAAATGTTTTAACCTTCTCTTTCATAAAACAAAGTAAGCTCATTCTTTTATCCTCAAATTCTTTTTCTTAGTGACCTGATAAATATGAAATTTTCTCTTCCCTAAGGAGGAGCAAACAATATCAGAGTGTGCATGATCATTTGTAGAATCCTGTCTCCCACACAATTCAGGAGTTTGTAATAATCTACTGTGTCTTTCTCCAGTACACTACAAAATCCTGGCTGCTGAGAAAAAAACATTTAGTGCAAGAGTTTTCCAGAGAACTGTCTCTCTGCAAATAATAGCTAACAACATGTAGAGGGTATGAAACCCATAGTCTTCAGAATCTGTCACTGAGATTCAAATCTGGGTTGAGAAATGTTTAATCCACCGTAGTTGTATTAACATGCCATCAAAAAAAAAATCTAGAAACGTAATAAAACATGATGATTTCTGAATTGCAGGCATTTATAAGAAAGGATTAACCTTCTCAGAAACCATCCCATTTTCTGTCAAAAGTACTTTAGCATTTTCATTTAAATCAATGTTTATGGACCCATAAGGACAACTTTTTTTTTAACGTAGAAGACTTAATATTCTTCATTTTCTTACTTGTAAATTTCTGTTAGAATTTTTAAAACAAAAAGGTTTCTCTGGCAGCTCTTGGTATTGCTGACACATGGCTTTGTTTCAGCATCTTATACTATTTGGATGACAGCAGGGATGTTCACAGTCTGGACAGCAGAGCATTTAAAATCATGGCTGGAAAGCCAGCAGTGAGAGATTTCATGTACTGTTTTTCTGGGCAACTGGTAATTTTTTTTTTGTAGAAGTGGTGGGCTGGAAAATGATACTTTGCAGCAGAGATAATTGTTGTGGGTGAGTAAGATGTTGGTTCTCAATTACTCAATACTATAGAAAAGCAAAGTCCCAAACTAAACAGCCAGATTAAGACTAACAATCTAACAGGAACTTGACTCACAGCAACACACAAGGGTTGCCCTGACATGTCTCGATATATATATAGGGAATTAAGCAGAGAGTGACAATTTAACTTGGAATTTGTTTTCCTTTTCCTCTGTCAAATTTGTTAAGTCTTTCTTAACCCTTCAGTGCTGCCAACTGGTGTTTTGTCAGCTACAATTTTAGGAGAATGTCAGCACATTCTCGATGATTTTGGTTGCCATGGATAACTGTATTTCTTTGATTTTTCTGGAACATTGTGTATTAATAAACAGTACTTTACTTACTTTGTTATATACATTTAATATCTGCAGCCTATTCATTCTTTTAATTTTGTATAGAACAAGTATTGTAGATTGTGGGGCCACTTTGAGGACTGTCAAACTTCTGCCAACCTTTAAAGGTCAAAATCAACTGTGACACCTACAGTTCAAATGTAATTAGTTGGAGATTTACTGGGATTTTATGCCAATCTCCCAGTAGCTTAGGAGTGACATAGTATCTAACCTTTTGGGATCCCAAGAGAAGTTCAGGTGGATGTGAGGATAAACAGTAAAATATACTAGCTAGCACACTGCACCTTTTAGCAAGTCATTGGTCTCTTGCACTGTGCAAGGAACAAGAGTGCATTCAGTATTTTTTTTTTTTAAATAATCCGCTAGTCTCTGACATGGCCATCTAGTACAAAGTTGATGTATTTATTTAAAGCTTAGCTCATTCTGTATGTTCTTGGATCATTAAACTGAAGGACTCGTACAGTCGTGATTTTTAATGAAGCCTGTTTGAATAATTATGCTAATTTACAAAGCACTAGAATCAAATCAAGTGATCAAAGTTTTCATGATTACTATCGTGTTTTTGTAACTCCCACCACCGCTGATTTCTGGATAGGCTCTAGCCCTGGCTGCTTTTTTGTCATTTATTTAGAAATTGCCACTAACCAATGCAGAACATTAAAAAAAATTTACACTAGAAAAGAAACACATCTTGCATTATGTCTCTATAGTCGACTTTGTATGAGTTTGAAAGTAATATAGCTCCAACAGACACCAGCCTAAATACAGTCTACAATCAATACTGTATTCTGCCTTGACAGAAAGCTGAATTTTTATCTGTTAAACGTGTGAGCTTGGGGCAGCTCTATGTCTGAAGTGGTTTAAATCTGAAATGTGATGTGCTGCAAAGAAAGTTGATTGACATCTTTGTTTATTGAAAAGTATTACATGAACAACAAAACATGGCCAGATACAGAACACTCCACTGCAAAGTGCAGCTGTGTTATTTTTCAATGCTATGTGTTCTGCCCCTTTGATGCCTGTCTGATGTAATAAAACCGCAGGATATAAACCAAACAAGAATCTTCTTTGATTCAATAGTAAAAAATTTGGACAAGGGTGAGATATGGAGGTATATATGTGTTGTGGGGATTTGGTGAATTTCTTTAAAAAAAACAGTTGTTTTTCTGAATTTGAAAATAAATTAGGATACATTTAACAAGCAAGTTGTCTGAGGCTGCTTGAAATATTCTTAGATGTGCACTGGAAGAGGGGAGAAAAGAACCATGATGACTAATCTTAAAGTATTAAACATGCAGAATACAGAATTAAGTTACATTTAAATTTCATTTTAGAATAATTACGCTGTTCATTGACATTTTCCCGTGTTTTATTAAATCTTTATTATGTCAAGATAAATAGAGGTTAATTCTGCTGTTACCTTTTCCAATAAAGTATTATCTTTAATCTTGCATTAATAAAATAATAGTAAATTGTACAATGTGGGTAATCACTGTAGACTAATTTAAACAATTCTAAAATCTTGTCTTAAGAGTACAGTGTAGTTAAAAATAGATGTCACAAGAAAACATGAAGTGTAATGTAACTTAAAGAAAAAAGTATGCTTTTCTCTTTAAGAAATTTGTACCTACATTTCCTCAATACGTTGACTTAGTGGCCATATACACAAGCTTATAGCTCTGCTCTTCCTTCTCAGAGTTAGTTCGTCCTTAGTTACTGCATAACCTCCCATGACTTGCCTCTTTACACAGCGAAAACCAGTAAGTAGAAGTGTTTGTCTTTAGCATTTTATTGTAGACCCCACACTTCTTTGACTGTTTTTCCATGGTCAGCATAGAATGCAAAGTCCCACATCCTTGATTCTTGTGCATCTCTCTTGAGTCATAGATACCTAGTGCTGCTCACCAAACTACATGCATTTCCAAAACACAGTGGCCTCAAAAGCAGGGGCCAGTCAGACCTATCAGTATTTTTCCATCAAAGCCACATCCAGTATGCTGAATGGATCAACTTTATCAGGGAGGTGATAAAGCTGCTTTTCCTCAGAGGAAATTCACAGAAGAAATTTAAAGTTCTTCCGGCGTAAAGTGATAGAGCTTACTCTTAGTTTTTCACGTACTTGTGCTACCCAACAAAGAAAAGCATGGTATAGTGTAAATGCAAGATGTTACCAATTTTCCTGTCCTTTAAAGCCAGGAATAGGAAACAATTGCTTGATGACTTGAGTTGGATGTTTCAATTTCATATGATCTGTGAATGAGTTCTTCACCATTATTATTCAGCAAATTTACAGAATCAGAGAATAAAAGAACAGCACTTCCAGAGATTTTCCAGTCTCCAAGGCTGGTCAGACAAGATTTCCCCTCTGTACATCCATGCTGACTATCTCCAGTTAATGTCCTATCCTTTATATGTTTGGGAATGGATTCCACAATAATTTTCTCTTTGTTGTTTTATTTTGTTTTCACCTCAGGGACTGAGGTGAAGCTGACTGACTCACAGTTCTCCAGATCCTCCTTCTTGCCCTTCTTGAAGATAGAAGTGACAGTTATTTTTTTCCAGTCCTCAGGAACCTCCCCCAGTTGCCATGACCTTTCAAAGACAATGACATTGCTCAGGTCCTTCAGCACTTGTGTATGTTCAGTTTCTTTACATGACCTATAGCCATCCTCCTCCACTGAGGGTCAGTCTTCCTTGCTCCAGACTCCCACTAGTCTCAGGGAATTGGAATTTCTGAGGGCAAATGTTACCAGTTAAACCCCAGGCTAAGAAGGCATTGGGTGCTTTGATCTCTGTGTTCAGAGAGCTTTATTGAGCAGTAGGCTCAAATTTATACTTTTCTTCCTTTTGCTGCTGATACACCTGTATAAACCCTTCTTGTTGCCCTTTATGTCCCTCCAGATTTTACTTCAGATGGGCCTTGGCTTTCCTTAACCCATCCCTGCACTGCTTGGACAGTGTCTCTATATTCCTCTTGGCTCACTTGTCCCTGTTTCCACCTCTTGCAAGCTTCCTTCTCACAGTTAAGCTTAGTCAGGAGCTCCTTGTTCATCCATGCAGACCTCTTGACATCTTTGCTTGACTGCTGCACGTTGGGTTGTACCATTCTTGATGGAGCAGGTGATCCTTGAAAACTACCTAGGGGTCTGGGACCCTTCTCTCTGGGGATACATCCCTTGGGATTGTTTTTGGTGCAGGTCCCTGAAGATGCCAAAGTCTTCTCTACTGAAGTTTAGGGTTGTGATCCTGTTTTTTGTGCTGTTCTAATTCCATCAGGATCCTAAACTCTACAATCTCATGGCTGCGGCATCAAGGCTTCACCCGACTTTTACATCTTCAGATCCCTGACCAGTTCTTTCTCATCTGTAAGATTGGGATTCAGCAGAACATCTCTTTTCATCAGCTCCTTGACCATGTGTGTCATGAAATTATAATCAAAAACCTTCTGGATTTCTTGTTCCGCATTGTGCTGTTCTGCAAGTTGCTTCTTCAAGTTGTCTCCCTGATGAGGTTCTCTGTAGCAGACACTCACTACAACACATGCTGCTCTGCCCACTAATCCTGACACATAAGGTCTCAGCTGACTCATAACTCATCCCTAGGCAGAGCTCCATGCGTGCCTGGGGTGCTCTCACATACAAGGAAACTCCCCTTCCTTGCCATCCTGGCCTGTCCCTCTTGAAGAGCCTACACCCACCCATTGCAGCACTACAGTTGTGCAAGCTATCCCACAACATCCATGCGATCCCAATGAGATGCTAGCCCTGCAACTGCATGCATACCCCTAATTTCTCCTCTTTGTTCCCTATGCCGTATGCTCTAGTGCATGTTTAGGTGCATGTTGTTCTGTGTTCTGCCAAAACTTTTTAGAAAGTTTTCTTAGTCCTCAGAAAGAACAGATTTCCCAACCCAGAAAAAGACTAGTCTGTGTATGCATATTTTTCTTTTTTTGAGGGGGGACTTCATTCAACTTGAAGGGATAATGTGCTTTTATTGCACATTAAACTGCATACTGTGGTATTCTAGTGCTTTATTTATACTACCATCATTTTGTTTTTTCTTAGAATCAGAGAATCATTTAGGTTGGAAAAGATCCTTAAGATTATCGAGTCCAACTGTAAACCAAAAACTGCCAAGTCCACCACAAAGTCATGTCCCTAAGCACCACATCTACACATCTTTTAAATGCCTCCAAGGATGGTGACTCAACCACTTCCCTGGGCAGCCTGTTCCAATGCTTGACAACCCTTTATGGTGAAGAAATTTTTCCTAATATCCAGTCTAAATCTCCCCTGGTACAGTTTGAGGCCATTTCCTCTCATCCTATTATTAGCTTTAGGCTTTTTTTTTCCATCAAACTATAAAATTCCCCACTGAGTTTTGTCAGGTTTGCATAACAAATCACTCCTCACTTCTCCCTGCACATTGCTTTTTCCATTTTTCTAGCTTCTGTGTAAAGTCCTCTTCAGACCTGCAAGTAAGTAGATGGTCAGCTACGTTTTGCCATGAACTTTATTTCATTATCGGGAGTGACCAGAAAGTTATTATTTTAAAAGCATGAATGTCAATAGATCTGTAAAAGGCATTTACCAAACAGCTTCAGTGTTGGTAGGAAAGAAAGAACTAATTTTGAAAGTGCTCCTGAGAACCAGGCAGAGAGCAGGATAATTCTGTACTTGTGTGCTAGTACATCAATATGATCAGAGCACCAGGGGAGATTTGCTGCTGCACCGAGGACTAATTTTCCAGACTTTCTTCCAGTGTGTCTTTTCAAGATCAAACCCAATTGAGAAGCAACTGGGTAGCTAACCAAACTTACTCAACAAAGCTTTGAGAGATGTCCAGTGAATCAAATTTCAAAATCAATCTTTTTTTGAAATGATAAAATTGCAGTGAAATTTTTTTTTAGCTCTGCTAGACTACTATGAGTGCTTATAGGGTGGTAACAGGCCACCTTAATCAGATATTTCATTAGAGAATTCTTTGCAATAAAATTTGAAGGATGCAAGACTTGTTAGGATCAGGTTTATTCTCAGAATAGAAATACAGACACTGTTTATTGAACCTTTTGCTGAAAATCATATCTTGTTTGTCTGAAAGTTATCCTTCTAATGCCGTATATTTATATTGAGCCATTATACTGAGCTGCACTATAGCATTTAAAGACAAAAAGAAGCGGAGCGGACACAAAGCTTTTCAGAAGAAAATGGTTGAAGCTTACTGTGTTTGCCTCAGCTTCTTTTTGGCATACAGGAACTGTTCACACCTGAAATTCAAAGGCAAGCCCCCAAGATGTGAACCGGCTGGAAGGGAAGCAAATATTTGTATAAATCTCCAAGAGGCGGTTTACATGGTCCCGCTTTTCTTTTTTTTCTGGCTGTGGGATGACCTGAAGAAAGGTTCTGCTTGTTGGACATGTTTTTGGGCAAGGAGCCATTTCCCTTAGTGTTTTACAAGCTCTGGTGCCAGAGAAGTGGTACATAAAGTCTCGGTAAGTATTTAAAGCCATTTTTAAAGTGGAAGTATTCAAAGCATGCAAGGCGCTATAAGTGTCTGTTCCAGGGACACATTAATGCATTTGAAAGGATATTAAAGCTTAACACAGAGGAAAAAAAAGTCCTAGTGGCAAGATGTAAAACTGCTTAACAGAATTACATCCAGAACTTTGTGTATTTGATCTGAAAAAATAAATCATCTTACAGTTGCTCATATTAAAGCTGCATGTCGGTTTGGGAGCTTTTAGGATCCTGGACAGGTTTCATTTTTCTGGTTCACGTAAGCTGTGTGTGTATTTGTGCAATTGCTGAACCTCAGATCAGGATTTCTGGTGACCCCATGCACTGTTTGAGGATTTGTCTAATGTGCAAATTTAAGACAATCGTTATATATAGTAAAAAATTATTATCCGCCTTTTCTGCCAGTAGTCAGTTGCTAATAGCGGCCATAGCTTGATTAAGAATCCTTCTCAGTTTAATGCTTCCAATTAACATGGATGGTTTTGTGGCTGACTTGATGGCCTAGATAAAGCACAGGCTTTTCTGAGAGATACCAAGCTTTGTTTCGGGACTAAGGAATAAGGGAGGCCTTGAGCCATGGTTCAGCCCTATCTATCTCCTGGTGGATTAGGAGTGTCATTCAGACTTGAGTAGCTCTAGAGTGTTTCTAGGAGGACGATGAGATTAATACGCAGAAAAGCGGAGTACTATGACAGAGTGAAAGTGTTGCATGAATCTTGCAACAAAGGTAGTGGCTTGAGACTTGCCGTGGGCTCATGTCCTACGTTATCTCCAACCGGTAGATCTGAAAGGAGGTGAAGGGCTGGTGAGGGATCAAAGGCAGAGGCTGTGCCTAGCATCTTCCTTTGTTGGCTGTTGGGCTGTTGGTTGCAAAGCAGGTAAATTCTAGACATGTTATTAAATTCTGTCCTCTGAGTTAAGGTTGATTTTGGTGCAAAAATCAAAAAATGAAGGTTATGAAAAACAGAAGGTTATAGAAAGAATAAGCAAAGCAAAAATTTATCCTTGGCCTTCTGTTGCCTTGGACCTCATGATTTAGAGATTACGGTGAACTCAGTGGCTAAGAGACAGATGTACTATGGGTAGAAAACGTAAGTTCTTTTTTTCCTTAAGCCGAGGAAACTTGGATACTTTGAAATGGCAATCTCTTGTGCTACATGAAATAAATATGGCAAATAAAAAAGAAAGAGTAAACTGATTACGCTAATATTAAGATCATGAAATGGAATTTATAAATATCTTTGCGTGTTCAACACCCGGTCCTGCAACAGGGCATGTTAATGCTTGTCACAGAATTTGAAATTCATCTAATCAGAATGGAACCTTTGAGATGTTTCACACCTGCAAATGCATCAAATGGCTAAACCTTACAGAGTCTTTCACCATATCACCTACATATCTCATTACAGCACAGTGGTCACTACATTTGCTACAAGAACATTTGCATGGACAAAAACATGATTGCTCTCGTATAAAATGAATGTTAAAATGTGTACTACAAATAGACGGAGTATGTAACTTAGGTTGTCATTTACAGTTATTCTTAATTCAGGATAATATTTAATATCAATGGTTTAAGGACACTTCAGCATTTCTACTCATAAATATCTTTTTTCAAAGATAAGTTGATAGTATTTTATGTATAAGCACAGTGCTTTCATTAAACAGGGAAAAAAATATTTCTGTAGGTAGATGAGAAACAGTTACAAAACCTCTTTTCTTTTTTGGACAATGGGAAATCTGTAACTACCTAAATGCTTCTGAGTGTTAACCATTTCTGAATGCTTAATATTGACTGCTTTAATGATGATTGTTTTGTACCCATACAAATGTTTTGGCACCCAGTAATATCTTGTTTGTTTGTATGGATACAATCTGAAGGCTGCTGCAACATCTAATAAAACTGTTTTCACTCAGAGAGGCATATGGGCAGGAATAGAGTGCTGTTAAAGCACACAGCATCAACAGAAAAAGAAATTCACCACAGCCAGTAATGAACATACACCTCCTTTATTTGATTTCAGGTAAATTTGTTGTGCTGTCTATAAAAACGTCACTCAATGACTCTCCCATGTTCTACTATACAGGTATGGTTTAAGAAGAAAAGTACTATATCAGGTCTTATTGCTGCAAAATCTTACTTAAATATATTCCTAAAAATAATTTAGAAGAGAGTAGAGCAGGGCAAAGTGTTGAGATCTGCGTGTATATGTACATCAGGACTGTAACAGTTTCATATCTTTAATGTTCCTAGTGAAGAAAACTCCTAGTTCTGTCTCCAAGGTCTCCAGTGCCATTTTTAGGGCTAATCAGGAGGGATTTAATGAAAACCTTTGTGCTGTAAATGTCTCTGGTTCAAGTCGATCCAACCTCTATATGTAAGCATTATGCCACTGATGCAGACCTCCACCAAGCTAAACCACTTGCTGAAGTCAGATGCAAGATACGGCAATGAGGAATTTCTTTTCTTTGCAGCAAAAAGTTGCATGCACACACCTGCATATAAGTGCATCCGCATTTAGATGTGTGCACATCATCTGTATATATCACATAAAATTATATGCTTCTTATACATGTTGATATTTAATATGCTTTCACAGTAAATGGAAGTAACAGCTGCAATTGGTTACTCAGGAATTGAAATTAATGTGCTGTTCTCCTACATTTGGAATAGACAGAAAGTATAATAATTTGTTAGGTTTGAGATTCAGGATTCTCCGGAATGTAAACTATTTAACTACTTAGTATAGTATGCAGAAATTTGATGTAATTGTACAAATATATGCATATCTATTTTCTTCTTTCTCGGGGGGCAAAGACACTGTGGTCCCCAAAGGAGATTTTTCTTTTCTTTTCCTGCTATGCTCAACTATTTTTAGCATTCCTCAGTGGTGTACCAAAAGGGAGAATTATTTTATCTCTGTGGGGTCCTGTGAATTTTATGCAATGTGGGCTTCTGTGAATAGGGTTCAGAATGCATTAGAAAAAACAGGTTAATTTTTACAGTAAAAGGCTGAAATGTTGAACTGCCCTACTGCAGCAGCATGAAGCAACCCATGGATAACTGTGGGGGACTGAACTCCTGGAAGCTACACAGCTTATAATACCTTTTACTGTTTTAATTGTAGGCAAGAATTCTTTTCCTTTGTTGGAATCTGTAGTGCCTCTTAAAACAGAACTAGGATAATACTTCAAAATATTCTGCTTAATGTATTTTATGTCCTTAATTTAATGTTTTTACTTTCAGATTTGTTTGTATTCAAAATAACTGTAATTGGCAGCAGAAGTTGAATCATAGCATCTGGGTTGTAGTCTATTCATGACATCAGTGTATTTTTATTGCCTGTAAACATGCCCTCAGAACATCACAAAATGTCACAGAATTTGAATAACTAGAAAAAGCAGAGAGAATTTATGCTGCCATTGCTCCAAAAACTACACGCTATGTAAGCTTCTGGTGGGATTGAGTTAGTGACAACCTGTCCAGAGGAAAGGCATGCATGGGACTTCTTGTCACTCTTCTCCCCAGTCTGAAGGTCAGACTAGTGAAGAGAAAAAGAAGACAGACTTTGGGGTTATGACTGGTGTGTAGACTGAGAAGAAAAACAGGTTTTTAGTCAGAGAAAGGTGAAGAACCCTTTCAGAAAATCAGAAGGTTCTCTCTCTGATGCCTTCAGAGGTATTTATTGAATACTATGGGTTTACTACATGCTTCTGTCAACTGTTTAGTCACTCTGACAATGACATTTCAACCTATGGGAGTCATACCCCAGGGACTGAAAGACACTGTTCTTCTAGTGTAGACTAATAGACTTATTACTGGTGTCAGGCCTGTAGGCATTTATCCCCCAACATCCTTTTTCAATTTATGAAGAACATTTCCATTGTAAACCTCAAGGCAAATATATACATGTATTCAGACCTACACACGTACCTAAGCAGAGCACCTAGCTGGGAGATTTGCAGGGGAGCCAGGAAAACCAGCAGCTCTGCAGGTCTCGGAGTCCAAAGTCATTGATGGAAAGAGGCACAGTCCCAGCATCACAGCAATCTAATACTCCAGGCCAGACTGAAGTCCTTGAGACATCACAACAGGCAATTACAAAGTGGCCTCTAGCAGGCAAGAAACCAATGACAAATACTACACATGTAATGCCTACTTTGTACACTGGCAAAATGCAGGACATAGTTATAATTGAATGAGACATTTGATTCTGAAGTGTCTTGAAAAACTGAAGAGTTCTTTCTGACTTGTTCCAATATTAGGTTTTTTTTCTGAAAATGGCATGAACCTTAAAGGAAATCTGACTAACTTCCTTGGTAATTTTCAAAAAATGTTGATAGAGAAATATTTCCTCATGAAAATTTGTTCTAACCTTGGGATAACTTTGCAGAGTGGAAAGCAGTGCAAATTTGGTAGCAGCATGGTCCTTAAACTCCAGGTGTGTCTTTCGTTAGTCCTGTTAAAGGCTGTTTTGATCTGGCTGAGTTATGAAGCTCTAAGGGTGCGTTCCGCAAATGTGCGTGTTGATCCTGAACTAATAATTTTCCTTATTAATCTCTTGAATCACCATTTGGGTTCATGGGTTAGCTAAGCTAAGGTTCATATTCAGTGCATGCTCCCACAATATTCTGTTGATTCTGGCTTGTGTACATTAAATGTAGTTTTCCTTTTCCACTCGTTTTTTTAACTTGTGATGAAATCTGGTGACAGCCATGAAGAGCCCTTGTGGTATCATAGAGTCATAGAATAAAGTGCGTTTACTATATACCTTCTGACTGTCTTAGTTGTCTTCTGCTTGCTTCTCTGTCTCAAGCAGACTAGTTCTGAAAACCTACTAACTACTGAGAAGTGTGAAAATGCAAATAAGCTGTTACAGAAGTGTTTCCTAAAGAATATTACATGATGCAAAACAAGCAACATTCCTGTCTGGATATCTACAATACCTTGTAGCTGGATCTCAGCTGGAAAGGGAAACATTGATATTTAATCAGTATAAATCTGCATCTCTCTTGATTCTGGTATAAATGGAGCTCTAGAGAGCATGACCCAGATGTCCAAGTATCATATAGAAGTCTGAAATTTCCCCTTTTGGTGTCTGTTTCTATCCTTGGAACATTACAAGATATTAGACCTTATAATAATATCATTTTATATAAAAATCTAGTTTTAGGTCACTTTTAGAAGCCTTTCTAAAATATTGTACTTCTATCTGCAACTCTGGGCACTTGAGAGAGAGAGACATATAATTCATTAGAATTCATTGCCAATAATTTCTTAAAAATTGTAATCTTCTTTAGATGGTTTTAAAAGTTATTTTGAAATAAAAATACTTTGAAATATCTATAGAAAATCACAACCATTTGCCATTTCCATTTGTTACTTGGGAAAAATATGTTATTCATGCTGAAGGTCATGAGCCCGTATGACCTGGGGTTTTTATCACACTCCCTCTCTAATTATTTGTGGAAAGTGTGCTCACTAAGAAAGTTAGTCAGTGATTAATTTTTATGTGCAGTTTCCATCATTCAGTGAAAATCTAGTTAATTTCTCCCAAAAACACTATTAAAAAAATATTTGTAAAAAAATAGCAGCTTTTTGACTTGGAACTCATCATCATTTTCACAAAACTGTCAGGAGCTGTTAATATATTGATGAACATGTGGGGACAACATTAGTTATAAAACCCCTTTGAGAGTTGCTAGGAAAAAAGAGATCTCCAGATTCAAGTAAAACTTACTGCTTGTTAGCCCAGCACGAGGAATTCCTGATTCCCCACTTGTCTGCTGTGTTTAAATATTATAACTCAAATATGGTTACATAAAAGCGTATTGATTGGAAGAATCACTTGCTTTTTGTGCATTAGTTAATCAGGCTGCTGTTTTGAAATCTGTCCAGGAACCCACAGTGGAACCTTTCCTAATCCATCTGTTTAAGTCTCAAATGGTTTCACTGCTCCACTCACTTACCAGCACTGCTGGAATGTTAGTGCTTTATGATTAAAGGATATTGTTGTTCTTTTCATCCATCATCCTCGAGTTTGCTATTAATAATACAGTTTGTTCTTTTTTTTTTTCTTTTTTCTTTTCTCCTTTTTGGCTGTTTCCTTAAGAAGCTGCTTAGATTTTCTCTTCCTCTCTGTCTTGTTTTTCCTTATTCAGATAGGTCATTTTCAGCAACTTAAGTTAGATGGGCAAAAAAATAAATTGCATCAATGCTTTCTGGAAAGTGTGCGCTGCCTTTCAGTATTTGAAAAATGAATGGGAGAAAGACAAAAGAAAATTAAGCTAAAATGTGAGAGAGGGAAAGGGGGAATTGTAATAGGAGACATCAAATGGTACAGAACTCTCTGTGACTCCAGAAACACGTATGAATTATTGCTTCGTACTCATAGTAACATCTAAAAGCATTTTTTTAACATCTCTTTGTGATTAAATTATATTATGGGGAAAAATTTTAGGTTTAATTTCTATTGAGGTATACTACAGTACATGAAAATGTGCCTACTGTTCTTCTGTGAAATAGCTAAGCTGTATTTAGATATAACTGCTGAACAGTGACATTACCAATAAAACAAGGAACCTTTTTGGCTTTTCTACCTACTCCAAAGAAAAAGAGACTTAAAGAGGGAAGCAATAAGCATTTTATGTTTTTCCTTTATAGGTGGATAAAGAGTCACGGATATTAAAGGATACTTATTAATCAGGCTGTTGTGAAAGATCTGATCCCAGCTTTGGTCAAAGGGGACCAGCGTCCTCCTGAGAACGTTCCTCTCCGGGACAGGAAACCGAGAGCGCAAAGCCCTGAGAACCTGCCGCGACACTTCATATTCAATCCACAGCCTTATAAAGAGATGAAAAATGAGCCTTGTCCAAAGCTCTTACCTCAGCACCCAGTGGCAAAAATAAAACGTGAGCATGGGACCAGGCCTCTTTGAAGTTGAATTTTTTCTTTCTTCCTTTCTTTTCTCTCTCTCTTTTTTTTTTTTTTTTTAAACGCTGCAACAGGCCTCTGGTGGTTACAGGTATTGATCGTCAAAAAGTAATCTGTTCAGGTTTGGGGGCATGCCAGACTGAATCCTAGAGTACATTGCTTCCTCTCCAAGGACATGTTGAGCTTTTTATAGTGTCCACACTGGCTCACTTGTCAGCTTTTAGCTTCTTTGTCTTTACCCATTTCCCTGTTTGTGGGGAGCATATAATTAAATCTCCCTTAAAAAAAAATAATTATGCATTGCTAGTCTAGAATTTTCTGCCAATTTCAAAGATTTTTTACCCCATTTTTTTAACCCTCATTTTTCTTCTATAATCATTATTTGATTCCCTCTGGCTGCCTGCTACTTATTTGTAGTAGTACCATTCATCCATTGAGACCTTTCCATCTGTCACACAGCTTTGCTTTCTCTCCCCAGAAGCTTTCTTCTCCTACTGTGCCATGCTTGATTTTTTGGGTTTAGCTGCATGTTTGTATGCTCTTTTTAGTATTTTCAAAAATGCTTCAGTATTCAGAACAAATAGAACAAGAAGGAAAAAAAACCCCAAACCCACTCAGCAGCTCAAACCCAACATTGTGCCCAGAAACAGGACGAGGGGACTGAGATTCCTGATGAATTAAGGAATCGGCAACACTGCCTATATAGCCAGTGCATAACCGGTGACCAGACCTTGCTCTCTCTGAATTATTGTTGCTGCCTTCAAAATCTTTCCAGTTTTGGGTTAGATAAATAGATGATGTCAGGAAATGTTGCGTTTCCTTTGCTGTACTGACTCCCTTTGGTGTATTGATTATAAAGAATATCTGAGGAAAACCAAACATACTGAGGTACAATACTGTGATTGCTTAAAGGAAAGAATGTTTTAAAGGGCCAAACAGTCCCTTAATAAAACGAGACCGGGGTCACATCTTACATTTATAATTAAATGAGCGATTTTCTTATGCAGAGGTTAGATATTAAAAAAATGCAACACTTGTTTCCCAGGTGGAATGCAGGATTGGCTCAAGCCAGTAGCACAAGGCTTCAGAAGGATCGGCTTTGCTCTGTGTGACTTCAACTCCTACATTTCATTGTGGCTGTGGCATAAATGGGCTGTTCTCGTTTTAGGGAGAAGCGTGTTAAGTGTATCTTAGTTTTTGATGCGAGCAAGACTAGGAGATTTTACATCTGCTTTACAGATCTACCTTGCAATTGACTCAAAGATCAAATCCTTTGTCTTAGAGAAGATTTCAAAAAATTACATACTCCAAAAATACATTTTGAGTCTCTCTTTATTAATTTTCTTTTCTCTTCCTCTTACACTTCTCATTGTACCTTCTCATGATCTTATTTCAAAAGTTCCTTCAAGGTTACTGTGAATATTAGTATTAGTAAAAAAGTTTGTGATACGTTCTGGAAAACCCTTTTTCAGTAGAAATACCTTCACTATATATAAAATTACTGCTCTGGCTATATGGGAAGTACTGATAGTCTCCAAGCAAATAGAAAAGCTGTTTGTATGTCCTGACTTGAATGTCAACCCCCAGAAAGTTTCCTTTGCTACCAGCTATTCGGTTACATTGTTCTGAGAAGGAAAGGGGGGCGGAATCAGAAGCTTCAGCATACATTTGTATCGGCAGAATTCTAAAAATGCAGGTATTTTACAACAATTTTATTTATAAAGTGTTGCTCCTGAAAAAGTAAGGGTTATTCATACCCAGCTCTTACTTCACCTGAACTTTATAGTGTTTTGCAAAGGAAAATAAATAGTTTCTTTTCTGGGATAATTTATGGGAAAGGAAATGAGTGAGAAGGGGGAAAAGACAGGAATGGAAGAGAGAGAAACAGTTCCTCCCGTCCATCCTGACCATTGAAAACTTTTCTATGTTTTTCCTCAAGAACAAATGATTGAAAAATAAAAAGTGTAAAAGTGCTTTTTTTTTTGCATGGTCCCACATTTTGTGGTCCCAGTGTATACCTGGTCATACCGTGTATGCCTATGTCATTCACATTTGTCCCATCTGCTCTGAAAGACCCTCAGTGGATGAAATGTCACTGTTGGCCAGAGAAACTAGTCCAGTGCTTCATTACATTACTTTCTTGCAGAAATTTAAGTCAATTTCTTCCTTTTTTCATCCAAAATGGACTTGACAATCAGACCATTCCCTTCCACACTGCAGCCGGTGCTCAAGTGCCTCATTCCATTTTCTTTGGTTTAAGATTAAACATGCCCAGTTCCTTCAGGCTTTCCTCACAGGCCTGATGACTCACGCTGTGCTCCAGCTGGTCCCCTTCTCTCCAACATGAGGACTCAGAGGTACATGCAAAGCTTCAGATGACACTTCCTGGGCTAGCTAGATAGATGATTTCACCTGCCTTGAAGACGTCATTAGTTTTTTTTTCTTGCAGGCACATCATATTTCTTGACGTTTGTTAAGATTATTCTTAATTTTTCTACTCATTTGTTTGTGTCAACTGGAAAGCAAATAGTAAAAAAAAAAAAAAAACAAGGCAAAAAATTGTGAAGCCTGCACCCAGAATAACAAAGCAATTTTTTTTTGTTTGTTTGTTTCTTCATACAGAACTTAACAATTCTAAATCTTCACTAATGTCTGAAAGTGACCCAAGTGAAGACAGTGGTCTTCAGGGAGAAGTCTGGACACAAGAAGGACTGTACCTTCAAATGTATGGTCAAGTAGGCTTTTTTCACACGAGGGAGTTTTTTCTAAATTGTTATTTTTCAGTAGGAGTGCATACAATCCTTTGTGTATAGTACTTAGATTTGAAAATCTAATTCTGCCTTTGTGGCTAATACGTTTTGTCTCTTTCTTCTACAATGAACTGGAGGGGTTATACCTACTAATAGAAGATTTTCTTTTAAAGCTACTGCCTCTTTTTCTCTTCCTTCCTCCTTCATGCCATCACTTTAAGACTTCAGAGCCATAGACCAGAGTGCTTGCGTTAAATGAATACATTTGACAGGAGTTAAGTCTTTTGGGCATTGCAATAGGTTTTCCTCATCTTGGCATGTGAAGACTGAGAGTGTTCTTTGACACCAGCAGCAGAGGATGTGAGCACAGCAACTTTCAGGGCATCAGAAGTGTCAGCATAAGGAAAAATCAGCAAAAGTAGACAGTGTTGAGGTAATTTTCCCACACCATGCCATGAATTTAGCCAACTCCTGCTCCTGTGAATTCTGGGCTGACAGAGTTTCCCTCTTTGTTGCTAAATATCACATAAAGTGTTCTGTCAGCATCAAGACTTGTTCAGTCCCCTTATGTAGTAAAATAAAAATATAATCCTTATGCCCATGTTTGAAATTTGAGCATAAGTTAAAGAAAAAAAAAAAGAGTAAACCTTTCCAACAGACCAAGACTGCATTTTGGAGGTTCATTTTTCAGAACATCATGTAGTCAATGCTGTCGAGAAGAGCTGAAGGCAAAAGATATGTAGGGCACAAGTACTAAAAATTGAAAATCTTAGTCCCATTAAAATGCATGGGATTTCTGCCAGTTGCCATAGACATCAGTGGCAGCAGCATCCTGCTATTTTTTTCTGGTTTTACTTTTTGCTTCCCTCATCTTTTTATTTGTTTTTGAATCCTGAGAAAATGAAGTAAAACATACGTTACTAGAATGGTTTCCATGGTTTATATCTCAGATCTCCTAGTATTATTAGGGTTACAATTATTTACTTATGTTCCAAATTTTATAGTGATGATTAGAGCCTACAGTCAGGGAAAATCCTAGGTACAGTTGGGCTAGAGACATCTGATCCCACGAGTACTGATAAATGTAGTTATTGCTCCGAGTTCTTCTGCACCCAGCTGGGTTTTTGTTAAGGTACTTAAGGGCAAAAGTGTCTGAAAGGCTGTGCTCTCTGTTTGTGTGGAACAAACATCAGACAAGCAAGTGAAAGCCCTGAATCACCAAAGAGAGCTTCCAGTTTTAGCATGGGTTTGAAAAGGAATATTTCTGCACCTAAAGAGCTTTACATATATGCATTACTGGGGAAGTATGACCGCAATACATTTGTTTGTACAGAATAATTTCTTCTGAATTTTTTCTTCTATTTTGAATTTCTATCATCTTTTGAAGTGATATTTTGCATGTAATCTGGATACAATATTGTTGCTCAGCTGTGTGCCATGGTCTTCTCTATGAAGTGCACCTTTCAGTGAAGGGAACCACTGCACAGATGCAAATGCCTGAGAGAGAGTAGAAGCTAGAAGTACCAAAGGGCTGTGAATCCTGTCTGTGAAGGAATTTCCCCCCCTTTCATGTCCAATAAATGTAACTAAGTCGGAATTGCTGCTGCTTCCTTGCATGCTTCAGCAGCAGAGATATACCGAGAGGTTCTCCTCCACCCTCCGTCCCAGCCGCTGCCTGGGGGACAGACTGACACCCAAGAAGTTTCCTGTCTGTCAGGGTTTGTCACTGCTGCTTGCCAAGAGCAAAATGTGGGTGCTGGGCTTGGAAATACGGATGTCAGCAAAAACCTGTCTGGCTTCCTGGGGAACTTCTGGGTGTCTATTTCTATAAATGTGTCTCTGCTTCTGTAGGACCCTACTCAGGAAATGTATTGACTGAAAAGTGTCAAGAAACACAGAGACCTTGACTGTATTCAAAACAGTTGGGAATGACTTTATCAAGTATGGAACGAAGCTGCTTAGTGTATTTTTCCCGGGTTTCTGACCATTTGCCTAGAGATCAATCGTTGACACTTGGATTTATAAGAATAAAGAATTTCCTCCTATAAGGAAGGAGGGATCTGAGTTTCTCTTTTCACTCCTCTTTCAGTGGATGCTCTTCTGCATCTCCCATATAAGTAGATTCATTTAAACTCAAAGTGTGATATAGTTTCTTTTCCCTTTGGGTGATAATATTTTATGTTAAAAAAAAGGCTTTTGAAAAACACCTTCTCATCCTTTTGACCTCTAACACAAATGTCATGATTTTTCTCAGTATTGTAGTTAAAAAAATGGGGTTGAATGGTTTTGTTCTGTAGACTGATTTAAAAAAAAAAAAAAGAAGAAAATACACAAGAAACCTAGATAACTTATTCCCAGAAAACATAATTTCCTGAAAGTACAATATTTTTCTGCACCTCATAAATATTATACAGGATCAACCCTTGGAAGTAAATAAAATGTAATTACTATTGATGCTTTATACAATGTTCAGCATCTTAAAATGATAATCCAGGCTTAAATGTTTACATAAACTAGTCTGAGTAATTTCACCTTAATGAGCGTGTCTTTTGTTTGTGTAACAACCTATGGTGTTTTTTTTTTAAGCAAGTTAAACATACAGAGTAAAACAAGCTGCAGGCACACCAGTTTAAGAATGATTAACACCTTAACATTAAGCACCTCCGTGGCGCTTCTCAATTTCTTCCTGTATGGAAAGGTCAGTAGAGAAGCCTGGAGAGATCAGACCTGGATGGTAGGTTATTGTAGGTTGGCAAACCATGAACCATATTGTGGTCCTTTCTCATGGTAAATTGTTGCTACCATTTCTGATGAAAGAAAAGGATACCTTAAGCTTCTCTGCTTGTAACGTAATCAGTTCTGAGATTGTGTTTTCAGGTTAGGGCAAGAAATGACTAAACCATTTCCCCCTCCAGCCTCCTGCCCCCCTCCCTTTTTTTTTTTTTTTTTGTCACTGGTACAACTGTAAGTAGGTTTTCTGGGAAAATACATCACCCAGTGCTTCCCCACGTCTTTCCTTGAAGTATTTCTTTTGTCTGTCTCCATCACACCCGTGTGCAGTGACACAATGTTTCTGCACAGTGGGAGCTTGCAATCTCTGAAGAGGCTTTCCAGCATTGCTTTTTAGACTGAAATCATTACAATCTTCAATAGCTACTTGGATTTGAAAAACTAGCACATTATTATTCTCTGGACTGTCTGGATGTAAAAAGAGGCTGTTTTCTTGCCTCCTTTTATTTTTATTTTTTTTTTATTTTTCTTGGCCCCTGGGTACATATTGCCCTTACACCTAACTTTAGTTTGTTTGGATCTTAACCAGGGCTGCAATTCAGATGTCTTGTGCTGTTTGTGTTTTTCTTTCATGTAGGGTTTTACATTATAGAATTCTCTGTCAGAGAAATTTATATTTTGGTTATACTTAATGCTTTTGATTTGCGCATCCTTTTTTGTATGTGCAATCATCATAGTTATTATCACTAACATAGTGCAGCATATTGTACGGTATGTTACAATAAATATTATGATGTGTAGCATAACAGATGTTTGATAATATGTCTATGATTTTTTAATGCCGACAAGTTGCATAGCTTTGTAGGACATTCAAGTTACCTTATCTGTAAACCAAAAACTGTATCTGTTGCACCAGTATAACATTATCCTGAGCCCAGGGATTTTGGTTAGGTTAATTCCTCATGGGACACAACTGCTGTTTCTTCTGGTGAGAGGAGGAGAGGTCAGGCTGCTACCAGAACCTGAGGACTGTGTTGTGAGTGGAAATGGATTAGAAAAGGCTTGCCTAGACGATCCTGGCTCTGCTCTCTGGCCCTTCCTGCAGAA
>NW_010540201.1:50272-52904 GCF_000687285.1 Phaethon lepturus | reverse complement strand
CTGAACTAACCAGAAAGGAAACCTCTCTCTAGCCTGGTGTGGTTTGACCCTGGACATGTGAGCAAGTGATGGTCAAGTATCTAAGAAAGTTAAGGGAATTGAAAGACACAGTGCCACAGTATCACAGAGAAGATGCATTTCGGCCTTGTTCCTTTGGTGTAACAAATAGAAGATTTTTCCAGCCCCACTTTCCTTTTTGATCTTTTCAAGGATATATCTCAAAAGAACATTAAAAAGTCATAGAATAGACATTCCTCAAGTATGCAAAATGGAAAGTTCCACTTTTGGGGACTGCTTTTCTGCCCGTGAAGCAAAGCAAGCACACGTTTAGGACAGTGTTTGGTCAAGTAAGACATACAGTGCTTTTTCCTTACAGGATCAGTTTCTGGAATTCAGTTGAATGCTTGCGGCTGTTGGAAAACTGATGTGGGAAAAGTTACACCGTCTCTCCAGGGGCAGCCTTTAGCTCGAGACTAAGCAAATTCTCCCCCAGCCCCAACTTCAGTAAGCACTCCGTCAAACTGAAGCAAAGGTATTTCCTGGGGGACTGGGAGTTCAGTTTTGTCCTGTCTCCTCCATGACCATTCCCTGTGGGGGACACGGCAGGGCAAAGTCTGCAAAGCAGAGGGTGTCTCTGCAATGGGACTTTGCAGCACCTTTTCCAAGCGGGGCTGAGTTCCCGAGCCTGTTTCTCAGCTGTGAATATGGGAAGGTGACGAAGAGTGCTCATGGCTTGCCAGTGTGGATCAAACTTGCCAGCTAAGAATTGACCAGTTTGGAAATTACTATATTTTTCAGTGATAGTAACAACTCTGCAAGAGATATAACGGTGCCATGGTTTGTTTGGAAGTAATGTAGTCTTTAGCCAGTTTTGTATTGGTACCAACCACAGAGGCTCTGGACCAAGTTACACGCTCTGAATAACTATGGATAAGTCTGTTTGCTGATGTTCAGGAAATTTTTATTTCGATGGGACACTTAGCTGCACTCAAAAGAAAGAAAAATCAGGTAAAAATTCCTGCAAGTGATTTTAAAAACTGGCTAAAAGCCCTCTGATTGCCATTGGGTGATATAAAATATCTTGATGTAAGGAACTATGTTATTGCTGGGCATCAGTTTGATGCCTAAAAGACTTAGAGGTGTCTTGAAACAGTGAACAGAATAAATTTTTTTATCATCTCTTGAATGACTCAGGCCCAAGGAAGGAAGAACAGAGCACAGCATTTCTTGTGAAAATGCCAGGGTTGAGTTTTGCTCAAAGATGTCTATTGCACTTACTGCTACGTGGCTCATTGTGTTTGTGTAGCTTTCCAAGCATCAGTCCCATCTTTCATGTTTACATTCAATTTGTGGTCCTTTGAAGATGGAACATTCCTAACATGTTGCTAAATTAGCATAGAATAGATGCCACCGACTTTAAGCTACCATTGGTGTTTCAGTACACAACCAGGTTTTAATAGACATAAACACTGGCTTGAATCTACGCCAGTGTCGCTCATGTTGTCTCTGGATAATATAACCGTGTATAGTAAAATGGATAATATAATAATGTGTAGTAAAATATGTGCGATATTTTCCCAACATCTTGTAGTTACTCAGCATTAAGCCGCTGGGCACACTGGGATTCTAAGGAACCTGGACAGAGAAACAAGCTGCTGCTGAAAACAACACAGGGATCAATATCTTGTATTACTGTAAAAATCCTTCTGGGCTTAAAACCTTATTTTCTTGTGTTTGGCAGGGAGCCCCAGAGAGTAACAAGGAAGGTGAATCACAGCAGCTGTAGTAAATGTGTCTCAACAGAAATTGTTCCTGGGTTTCATGGATTCCAGGGTTTTTAAGGCCAGAAGGGGCTGTTGGGTTGTCTTGTCAGACCTCCTACTTAGCAGAGGCCATAGGACATCCTGGTATTCACCCCTGCCTTAATGTTCAGTAACTCCGTACGGGCAAGGCTATACCTTTCAGAAAGGAAACCAATCTTGGTGTTACTTTTGGCAGTGTTTGTTGCTATTCTGATGGATAATGGTCCTTACTATTATAAATGTGGACTTTATTTTCTCTTTGCTTGCCTTTGACTTCCAAAAATCAGATGTCGCAGTGCCTTTTTTAGACTAAAGGAACTTTTGTAATGAAATTTCAGATTCTTGTGTGATTAACTTCTCTCTTAGTCTCTTTAACTCTCTCTTTGATAAGAAGACTTTGTTAAGGCCTAAAATGAAGGGTAGGCATTCCAACACTTTAATTCTTCTCATAGTACTCGATCAACTTGGACATAACATTAAATCACCCATCTTCAACTTTTCAGGTTGCAAGCACATACAAGGTATGCAATACATTCAAAGAGCTTTTAAGTAATAATAACATAAAGAAGTAATATTAAAAAATAATGTATTCTTGCACAAGGCACAGCTGGGGACGAGTGTTATTTTCTCCCTAAGAAATCAAATTTTAGAACTCTACTTACCGAAATAAGACACCTGCATTAGCTGAAACAGTTGTACGTTCCTCAGTTACGTCTAGTTCAACAACTAGATGACCACATGAGAGAAAGACACGTTAAGAAGCCCCACGCTTAAGGCCTGCTTCTGCTCCTGCTGCAGTCCGAGGGCGTGCGCCATTGACTGCACTAGGG
>NW_010540201.1:15000-50241 GCF_000687285.1 Phaethon lepturus | reverse complement strand
CTGAACCGTAGGACTGTTCTTTGCAAAGATGATACATTTAAATATGAAAAGTAATGAAGTAAGCATGGCAAATTGTGGTTTAGTTGGAATCTAATTTTCATAGCTTTTTTAAAATTAGAGATAGATATCTCCATTGTAAGTATAAAAACATATAAAAGTAAAATACAGGTAAAGAAGATGGCTGCATAAATTAAACTGCGTCTGCTGAAGTTATTAACATCACAAAGGTACATGTTAGAGGTAAAATCCTGACCTCACTGAAGTCAAAGAGATGTGCCGCCTTTAGCAATGTAAGATTTTCTTCTTGATTTGAATTGGGTAAATCAAATTTTTCTTTTACTCCCTTTGAGAGTGTAAATGCAGTTGAAAATAGGAACTTAAGGCAGAAAAATGACTTGTTATCATAGATATGCAGGGGAAGGGAGCCGGGAAAAGGGGAAATATAATTCCATTTTGTTTCTGTTGAATGATGTGTGAGAGCAGGGGAGCACTGTGTCATCTTGGATAGGCAAGAATATTCTCACCATTTTAAAAATGCATCATGTTCAAGGATGTGTTGGGAACAAGTGGGAAGGGGCAGAGAAATCCACTTCAGATTATTTCCTGAATTGTTTCAGGGTATAAGAGATGAAGAAAAACTGCTGTCTCTCTGTGTGCCATGACCACAGAGAGCGCTAGCTGGCATGTTTTAGGGGTGACAATCACAGTTAAATCCAAGTGTGTATTTTTGTAGTGCTGGAGAGGGACGTGACTATACCATCCTCATTTCTGTCTGGATTTCACCTAGACATTTAGGGATATAACTTAGTGCAGGAGAAAATCTTAAACGCTGACAGTCAGAGAGTTCTGGATACCTACTCTCATTAAGGGGAAACAGCTCTCAAAATTTTTCCTGTTTTTTTTTCCTCATAAGTGATTATAGATGGGTTTTTCAACTTGGCATTTTAAATGGTAGGTTAGATATTTAGAGCGGGCATCCTGAAGAATAATATAATGTCCTACATGCTGTTTCATTTCTCTTCTGTTACGTAGGAAGGAGAAAGAACACTAATAGGGTACTTCAGCCATATATGCTGAGAATTTTTCCGAACAGCAGAAACCTTTTGCTTTCAGAGGTCTGGATAATTTCCCAGTGCATCACCATTAATGTCTCTGTTTATCTCACTTTATCATAACTTGGAATATGAAGTAACTTCTAATAATTTCACTTTTAGCTTAGCGCTGCAGAATCTATTATTCCAGGGCTGGAATCGCATGCCATCTCAAACCCCAGCCGGCACCGTGTAAGTGCTTTGAATGATGACAGATCAAGAGAAAGTGGGCCTGAATACATAATTACTCTAACACACAGTTAATATTGGTTGATAAAGCTATGGACACACAATTAAGAAAACATGCCTGATAAACCCGGTTTTTTAAATAGATGGGAATGAACTATAAGTAGTTACAAAGGCTTGTGAACTTCCCTTCTCTTCCCGACTGCCACTGCCTCAGATTGCCTCGGCAGCCTCCTGGATGGTGTTTGCTTCATGCATAATGATTTCCCTTTTTCCCCCCATTCCTTTAACGGTTTTGCCTTTTTGACTAGTTACTGTTACCACCATTTAATAAGAAGGCTTTCCTTGGCTTTCTAATCGAAAACTTGCTTTTATCTTTCTTCATAAAAGAATTGAAATGGCTTCTCTCAGGTTTCTGTAGCCTCTGGGGAGATAAGGACACTGCGGTTAACAGGATGAGAGATTTTTGTTTAGAAATTTTTATTTAGACAATGAAAAATGACCTCTGTAAACTCAAAGCTATCTTATTTTGGGGCTTTAGGCTTCTGGCAGATAAATCAATTGGGCCCTTGGGACAGCAAAGGAAAAACCTTTGCAGTAACTATGTCAGGACAACGCAATAGATTTGTTGTGAGGATGCAGTTGTGTTGAAGGTAGAATGCACTTAAAAATAAATATAATTTTATTTTCTATAAAATATTCAGGATTTGAATAGTAAGCTTTCAGCTGCCACAATAAAATATTTTTTTGTTTGATATAAACTTGAGAAAAAGCCTGATTTCTTCTGGGAAGGGGGCAGTGGAAGGGGTGAGTTGGGGGATACAAAGGAAAGATGTTTTGACAATTGAATATTCAATTTCAGAATTAAGCACTTACGACATTTTATTTTCTCCGTTTCTCATTTAAAACAACTCCCCTTTCCACCAATACAAAAGCCTCTTTTCTCAATACAAGGGCTTAATGTTGCTCTTTTTTTTTCTTTTTTTTTCTTTAAATTATTTAAGGATTGCCTAGTTAAGGCTATGGCTTCAACAGAGTTTCACAACGGTTTTCACACCTATGTGTAACCCTAAGGAACTTTTCAGATCTTCACAGCATGAACTTGCACTACATATTTGCTCTGAAGAGCAAGTGTAGCATTTTGCTGTGTGTTCTCTACCTGTTTCATGCAGAGTGCAGCTACAGAGTGAAAAGTTATGCAGACATAAATTGCAAATTTGACAAGGAAGCAAATGAGGAGACAGATGCTTAGCTAAAATGTATTGATGTGCAATTGTCAGTGAGTTGGTGGGTGTTGAATAACGTGGTTAAGATGCATCAATGAAGCCTTTTTTCATCTAAAATAAAAACTAATGTAAATAGAATCGGAGAGTGTGATACAAAGTAATGAAAAGCAGATAAATGCCTGTGAAGCTGTTGCCACCCTGTTGCGTGCTGACATTTGTTTGTTCGCAATGCCCACCCTTGGCAGTGGGCTTTCGAGCTGCTGGAGAGAAGCAAGGTCTGTTGAGGAGAGTGTCTTATGAATCCAGTTTCATGTTAGGAGGCAGCTGAGTTTGGCTAGGTGGCAAATTATGTAGGGTGTTTGGTAGTGCTAAATGCCACTAGACTCTTCATTACTGTTTACTTTCTTAAGAAAGACATGGTACAAGAGAAGAATGGGCTTGCAAGTTTGATGGTTCTATGTTACATGAGTGGGTTGGGATTTACGTCCTACTTAATACTGCTATTTCATTTACAGTTTCTCTTCAAAAGGAATCACCTTCCCATTTCTCCTTTTTTTTTTTTTTCCCAGGAACAAGACAGCTTCAGGTAAAAATCTAAGAAATTAACCCAAGTACTTTCTGTGCCATAATGCTGCCATATGACTGACTACTCAGCTGTCAGCTCCTTGCAGAATTTTTTAGAACATAAAGTTAGCCACAAAGCATCACTCACCTGGAATCAGCAATACCCTTCGACTACACTAGTGACACCTTTCCTTGGCATTAGATAAAGTGTCTTTTATATCTCATTATCCATGGGGTAGTAAATAAGATATGAAATAATTTATCAAAATTATAACAATCAGCATAACTGAAAGATGCACTCAGAGGTATTTACTGTGAAAGAGTAAGCATGATCCATTTGTGGTGAATGACACTGATACGAAGAAAAGCCACAGAAAAACTGGACCCAAGAGGTATTCCTGAAAAGGTCATATATAGATTTTTAAATACAAATGTTCCAGTCATTGATGTCCCAATCTTATGTTGGTGTTATGGGAGGGGAGAAAGCCTTTCAGAAAATATTCCTGTTTTGCTCAAGTTTGCAACATTGAGATTCACACAAAAATTACACTTTTAAAGAGAAGAACCCTTCTAGAATGCCAGATAATGCAGTTAAAGACAGACAAAAGACACTAATTATGGTTTCGCTGATGTTCATCATGCACATCTCCCTCGCAAGATAGAGCTATTCTGGAAGAGTTTGCTTCTGCAGTTTTCTTGTCAGCTTTGCTGAGGAAACCAAGGGCAAAAACCTATCCTTTTTTGCTGATTATGTATGTTTATGACACCAAAGAGTAACTTTTGGTCACTTTGAGTGCAGGAGACTCATTTTTGAGGCTAGTAGTCTTTTTTCTGCTGCTTGAACTCCACTGACTTCTGCTCTTGAGGCATTTTGTGAAAATTAAAGCATTTAGCCTTGTGGACTTATAACACAGTGGTGGCCAGCAGTGGTCCCTGAGACACATTTGGGTTGTGAACAGTTCCGGTATGGTTCCCATGCTGGGATTATGTTGGGCTCTCCTCACATAAAACATTACTGGAAAATAAAATCTGTGGCAAGAGGAGAAAGCAAACAAGGTAAGACTGCTGGTATCAACAGTGTTGGCATCATGGACACATATTGCACATCCATCTCAGTCTTTACTGTTCAACGGAGCAGCAGGGCTCCTGGGGAGCCACCTTTACTGTCCTCCTGTGGCATTTTTCCTTTGCTTCCTCTCCCTTTCTCCTCCGAGATATGCATATGAGTTTTCTCTAGGGTTTATTGTAGGTTTGCTGTTAATAAATACAGTAGCTAAGGATGACAGCAGAAGATAATTTCTCTGCTTGATGGTTAGAATCTGAAAAGTTCTTCCAGGCTTTGCCTTATGAGTCTGTAATGTTATTTTATTTATCTTGTTTGCTATGAGTGGTGGAGCTCCAGTGCAAAGAGCTGGAGACGTTTGGCTCTATCCTGCTGGACAGTCTGTGTATTTAGTTTCCCTTCCTGGAGACTTGGTTGATGTGCTGTAGCCTAAAGCCAGCATTTGTTCTAACAGATAAGGCTACATGGATGCTAAGGAAGTTTGGGCTTAACTGCATGCTGGTCTAGCACAAAAGATTAGTGTGGATCACAGCCTGAGAGATTCTTTTCTGCTAGACTTTCCTGTCAGCCTGCCCACTTTAATTCCTCTTCGCGACTCAAGAAAAATGCTGAGGGATGTTGGTATAAATGGTAATAAAGCTCTTCAGTACCGAGGAGGTCATTCTACAAAGCTGCCATCATCTGTTTCCGAGTTTTGAACTTAGAACTAGAGAAGACTTGGTAAATGGCTTATCTTTTTCAGTGGAAGTTGGGTGTTGTGTAACTGTAATGGCTACTGGGAAAATGCTTTCCAAGGACTCTTTGTCCTAAACATAAAAACCCAGAGTGGACTGTAACATGTAAGGCAGCAGATAATTTCCTTTCTAAATGTTTCTACATAAACAAGTGTGCTGTAATAAAAAAGAAAGAATTCCTCTATGTGAACATTTGACTGTCTCAAGAAATCTCAGATTTGTCTGAACTGGGCCCTCATGCTGGTTCATGTCCACATAACTCATCCTTTAGTCATAGACTGATGTGACACAGGGTAATAGAAAGTGATGCATTGCCTGAATTTAAAGGAACACGGACTATTTCGGGATCGGCTGTGCAGTATGAGATCTGTATCAGATTTGAAACAAAGCTAACCAAGCAGACAGAGCAGTAAGATACCTATAGCATCCATTAATCAGTATATACTATGCTGTTGCTCGTTTCTTTTTTTTTGTTTTGTCTTTTCTGTGTGTGTTCACCATCTAATGTTATTTGCTTGGTGCCTTTTAAAGCTAAGACAAATACACAAGGTTACTTGGGAAACCATTTACAGATATTTTCCCCTCTCTGTTCTTTTATTTCAATGCAAGAAATCAAACTTCTGTAGCCTCAAGTACCCCACCAGAGTTGTAGTATGTCTACACAAGCTTATAGTTGTTAAAATATGAAGGAATCTGTGTTCTTTGTTGTTTAAGCATCCTTTCTGTATGTGTGTACATGTACTTTTCTGCCTTTAGTTATTACAAGATTTAATGACTGGAGCGTCCACAACAGAACATTCCTACAAAACCTACCTTACCATTAGTTATAGAAAAGAGTGAAATCAGTTTAAATTTCCTTTTATATTAGTAAACTCCTTGGAATCCCAGATTCTGCAGATCACACAGAAGCAATGTAGCTCTTCATTGTTGCAAGGCCAATACACTTTGCTGCAATGTGTATTTAATCTTAAAAACTGAGGGCTTTTATGGTCTATATGCTTCTGAGGAGCTGAAGGCACACTTGTGCAAGGAAAAGGCTTTGCCCTCTTGTCCTCAGTCTTTCCCTCTGGATCCTACTTGAGAAAATGGACAGAGACTCCAGACACCCCTTATTTGTCTTCTGGAAGAACAGCCATGAACGCTGGCGTTCTGCGCGCTTCTCTCCAGCAGCCAACAGCTTACCTGGGCTTTGCATCAACTTGTCCTTTATCCCTGTTTAACCCCAGCCTAGTTGTGCTATATCCTTATACTTGGGGTCTCAGCAGAAAGACTGTCCTCAGCTATGATGTATTGTGCCTTGGTGGGGAATACTTCAGTAGACTGCTTGTAGTAACGTGTGGTATTTTAAAACAAGGAACTAGAGCTAGTTTTTGTTTTGACTTCGGTTAACTTGTAAGCCTTTTGTTAGAAATACCATGGAGCACAAAACATTTTTCTGACACTTTACAAAAAGCCTTTCAAAACACTTATGCTTTAAAAAAAGGTTTTGGTTGTACAATATTCCTTCTTTCCATTTCGAAATTTCACACTGTGCCTCCTCACCATTCTATTACCTTCTATCATCCCTCCCTTGGTATGGTATGTGTTTTAAAAGATTTTTCTAGGAAAGGAGTTCATATCGGGAGTATCCTAACAATGCTAATCTTTACATGCTACTTCCACCAAAAGACTATTTGGGTTGTCCAAAGTCAAAATATGAACTAGACAATCATCAGCACAGTTTGCTTAAAAGAGCAGAGCTTTTTTTTAAGTTGTCAAAATGTTATGTATCAGAGACTTTACATGTTAAGAACCTTTCTGCTGAGATTATTGTAACAGAGAGAGTACAATCCTTACATTTAGCACAAATTATGCATTTATCAAACAAGCAAAGAGGTTGTGTTTTTAAAAAGGCTTTCAGAGCAGCGTATTTTGTATTTCCTTAAAAAAATTAATACTACTTTCTCCATAGTATTGCTGTGACATTGTGTATGATACAAAGTTTTAAAGCCAGACACCTTCTAGCAATGAGAACTTCAGAAGCAGAGCCTACTGAAACCATCCGAACTGCTTCAAAAAGAGCATCCTCCTCTCAGGGATCAACTATTTTTCCCAGGTTTGAAATTCTAACCTGGTAAATAGCATCAACAGGGGACTTTTCCCCCAACTCTTTTGGAGAACCCCACAGATATGAATATCTTCAAAGGAGGATCTGTTAAAAAATGTAACAGTCTTCAAAGGGGAAACACCACCCTCAGCAATCTGAAGTTCTTTAAAGTGGGAGCCCACCAGCACTATGAATCCTCAGAGGACTAACTCCCAGAGCACTGTGAAAATTTGTAAGAGAACAAGCCCTCTCTCCCAAATACCCAGTAGGCTATTATTTTCCTTTAAAAGGACTCTTACATGTGTACATTTATAATTACAGAAAAGGTCTTATTTAACCAGAGCCCTGTAGAACTCTCTTACTTTTAAAAACAAATATTGATAAAAAGAAAAGAATGACAGCGGAAGACAATTTGACTTTGCTATTTTCCTTTTTCTTCTTTTATTTGTGACTGATCTCAATATAATACAGCAATAACACTGGCTTGTGTAGTTCTTTTGATCTCTGGAACTCTAAATATTCTTCAAGAGTTGTGAAGAAATACTCTCCAAGCACAGTTATCCACTTACACTGCTGGCTAACCGGGAGTCCAAATACTCTGTCAGGAACCACATCTATCTCTTTTGTACCATTGCTGAGCATGTTCTTTCAAGAGGTACCTTCTCTAACAAATATTCAAGGTTTTGGGTTTCTTCCCTCTTTCCCCTCATATTCTGGCATTTAGTTAGGTAGCAATAGCTAATGTAGACATTAAAGGTGTTATCAGTTGCCAGACTTACCTTCCAGGCATGCCATGAATGCCCAGATAAATTGGGCAATGAGGCCAGCTGCCATGCTGCCCAGCAGAAGAGGGATGCTGAGGTGGCTTAGGCCACTCAAGAGTGTCTTTGGGTACCTTTCCAATAGGAATGAGGGCACGTCCTTCAAGCAGGAGTGAATTTCTCATGGGTTTTTGGGAAGCAGAGCACTCTGTTTTGCTGAGATGGAGAATGGTTTGCCTGACAGAAGATGCCTGTATCAAAGCCAGTATCTGAAGTCAGTTCTCCTGAGTCCCAAATGAGAAGAGGGTTTTTTGCAGACTTTTGCCTCATCAGTCAATAATACAACCATGAATTCCTCCTGATCCCCAGGGGCTGTGAATACCCTGAACACTGAGATTTATTAGTAAAATTTCTGACTTATTGAAGAAATTACAGGGAAAATTTAACTTTACCGGTAGAAGCAAAAATATCATGCTCCATTCATGTATCTATTAGCTGCTTTTCTTTCTCAATGCATATGATTTATGGTTTCTAATGTAACTGTAAAATCTGAACCTTTCGTATCGTGCGTTTAGTGATGTTTGATGGTTTGATTTCCTGCTTCTAAACTGATCCAAAAATGTGTGCCAAGAATGTGATGCCTGATAGTAGTCTCATCTTCCGCCATATGAAGGGAGAAAAATCTTTTGCAGTAAATGATAAATATCTTTACACTTTTTTGACGATAGAATAGTCTGATATTTGTCTTTTTTTTTTTTTGCCATACTGAAAATAGCATCTTCTGTTTGGAAGTTATTCAAATGTATCCAGTGGTTGATGTTTGGGTCTGATACCAATCAACACATTTATCCCATTCAGCAGACTAACTTGTTTTGCTGTAAAGCGCTGATAGTTGCAGCAGTGTGTACATTCAGCAGCACCACTGAGTAAATCCACTTGCAACATGTGAGGAGAAGAAGTAAACAGACAAGTGAAAGCATAATTTGATAGCTCTGGGCAGGCTGCAATGAGTCTTTAACCAGTTGGAGGGATTTCCTTCCATTATGAGATCTGACAGTTAGTTCCTCCAGTTGGATGTGACAATCTTTTACTAACTTTTTTTTTTTGTTAGTGTTTAGGCCAGGTGGGAGAACTTGATAAAAGAGGGGTAACTATGTTCAGAGCAGGCTTTCTGTTGCTGTAAAGCTCTCACGGAGTCTCACCGAAGCATAGCCCCACAGATGAGTCCAGATCTCGGAAACATGAATAGAGACACTGATGTAACTAATGCTTCTGCTCTCCGAGATCCCTTTTTGGATGTCAAGCCTAAAAAAAAGGACAAAATTAGCAGCAGTGTATCTGAATTTCTCCTTTAAAAAAGAAAGTTTAAATTACTTGCTGAAAACAGTTGTTCTCTGGACCCTGCTGAAACAAACTCTCTGTCCCAAAATACAGCACGAGTCATAAGAAAACAGAATTTAAATGTGTAGTAAGAAACAGTTATATTCATTCTCACTGTAATTATGTCGCATTCAATGGAGTTACACCAGAAACAAATACAATGGAGTTATTCACAGGAGCTGGTAAGAATGTTTTTTTCCAGTGAATCTTACTTGGTCGTCATAATGCAAAATTTACAAAGCTACTGGCAGAGGAGAATGGTGCAGAAAATGGCTGTAATACCTGTATTTTCCTACTCTTGTGTTAACTGCTTATAGTGCAGCAGCTTTAAACAATAGTTGCGAACTGCAGAGCATTTCTCAGTTTAAAACAAAAAGCCATCACCTTTAAAAAATGAATATTTGAGGCAGACTCTAACATTCAAGCCCAAAAGGAAAATAAGAAGACTTTAAGTTTCCTGAATCCCGTCCCAATTATATTTCATTTAATAACACTCAGTGAAATATCTGGTGGCAGGGGAAATGAAACTACATGATTTTATGGGATCATTCATCGAGAACTAATTGAAGCTTTCATACAGTTTAGTGCTGATAAAACACTGTAACAATAAACAATAACAAAATTCACCAGAGAAGGATTTGTTTTGCCGTGAGGAAAATGGTTCAGTTTCATCCTGGGGATTCCTGGTTAAAAGAGTCTCGGGTTTAAAAAGGGATAAGCACAGGCTCCTGTGCATAATGACAGTGGGAGCTGTGGCAAATGTATTAGTATTGCTCCAGTGGAGCTATTCTCATTGTAAGTATTTGCCATTGTGCGTGGCTGAGGCAGGATGCCTAACAACCAAAAGGATTTTTAAAAGTTTGATATTTTAAGCAGTTCCCATGTAGTTTTATGAAAAGTGAATTACAGCTACAGCACAAGCACCTGAAGTTCTGACTCTACATTTACTAACTAATCGTATATTTATTGACTGCAGAAAAATTGTCGTTCTTCCCCATATTCAAGGAATCGGGCTAGTCTTACAGTGCTAGTTCTTTGAAATAGATGCTAGAGTGATGTCTTGTCAATACTTAAATTGTTGCAATAAAACACGTTGTCCCTTTATTTCTGATCTATTTTCTCTGACCAGAAAATTTTGGCAGTCCAAAAACACAACGAAGAATATCAAGAATGTATTACTTTTGATTTAAAGAATGAAAAATCTAAAGGTTTCATCAATCTGCGTTAGGAATCCAGGGAGACTCCTAGGAAGGCGGCACTGTAGTTCGGTGGTTCCAGACCTCGCTATGCCACCTTGAGCAAATCACTTCAGTTCTTGTCTTCACCTCCTTCTGTCCTCTTAAAGTGCAAATCTTTCTGGGATCAAAAAGTTTCATGATACCTGTTTGTAGAAAATGCTGTCTAGTGAACCTCTTTTGCCAACTATACCCTCTGGAATTACCATAAAGCAAAATAAAATTTTAATTAATAACATTAATGTGGCACAATACTAGATGCATGATTTTATCCTAGAACACACAGCAGGAAACGTCATGCTGCACATCCATATGTTAGTAAAGTTGATTCTCTACTTACTTTTGCAAATTCCAAGATAACTCCAACTAATTAATCTTTCTGGATGATCATATCAGGGGAGGGCAGGAGAAGCAATCATATTTTGATAATTAAGTCTATTTTGGTGTTTTGCTTATTGGAAGTGTAAAGTATATATCTCTATATACGCAACCTCCTCAAATTTTAGTGGTTGTTTTTCTTTTTTTTCTTAAGGGAGGTAAAGGACTTAAAAAATACCATCAAATAATAGTTGGAGTCTGTCTTTCCTGTGTCTGATACTGACACTAACAGAACTGATAGGGTGTATTTTTCCTCTCAGATACACATAAACAGCTCCATCACCTTAGAACAGTCATTGCTATCATGCTCTATGCTATCACAGAATCGTAGAATCATACAATAGGTTGGGTTGGGAGGGACCTTTAAAGGTCATCTAGTCCAACACCCCTGCCATGAGCAGGGACATCTTCAACTTGATCAGGTTGCTCAGGGCCCCGTCCAACCTGACCTTGAATGTTTCCAGGGATGGGGCATCTACCATCATGTTAGCCTTTAGTACACTTGCATTTCTATAGCAGCTGTAAAAGCTATAAAAGGTGACTAGCTTGATCAGATTAGTGAACCAAGGTATGGTGCTTTATACTTGGTGGTATATAACTTTGATGGACCTTCAACACTCAGGCAGGTTGGGACTGCAATTATAGAAGTGTAAATGTAAAAGCAAGTTTCATATTTTGGTCAGTCAAAGACCAGAATTGATTGCATCTACCTCCATGTCCTACAGGATGTGAATGTCCCCAAAGTTTGGAAATATTTTACCTGAACTTTATCAGAAATGATATATAAATGAAGTGAGCACATGAGGACATGATATAGGAGTGGCTGATCGATCTTTATTTAATGGTAGGTGCCTTTAAGTCACTGGTATGCAGAGCTTGGATAAACCCTGAGCTTTCAGAGTATTTCATATTATCAAATATTACTTTACTAGGTAAGTTGAACTGATATTTCTCAGTATAGGGCTACATAGTCCACATTTCATTTACCCCAATAGAGTTTATTAAAAATAATAATCTGGTATTTCACACTATAGTAATAGAAAGAATCTGTAATGTATGGATATATAATTAAGGAAAAGGTTGCTTTCAACAGACAGCCAAAACTTACATCATATCTTTAGGATTGTCTTTTACAATTATTTTGAGGCTTCTGAATAGTCACATATTCCAAACGTTTTCTTCCTCTTGCACTTCTACTGTCTCATTATTTTTTCTTTTCCCTCTTCATCTTTCAGTGCCTCTCTTGATCTTCATTCCATAGTTTCTGGATAAATATTTCCATCTTGGCCAGCACAGGCCCAAAAAACATAAAAAAATTGAGCAGATTCTCAAGGGAGCATCTGTACCAAATCCAGACACCATCAGCTGGGCACAGAGAGGATGCAGTATTTTGCATCATATCTGGGAACTATTTGTGCTCCAAGTGACTAAGATATGACACTTACCTCTTTCGTTATCCATGCTTAAAAAAAGTAGAAATGGGGCTAGGAGATGTGGCAGCCAGTACTATACCCATCCTTTCCTGCTCCACATTACATGACTGTGCCTTTTTAGGAGCACAATCTTCAAAGCAGGGAATACAAATTCCTGTGCTGATCTGCCATAGGAACTTGGGCTGACAAATTATGTGTACATCTCATTGCTTAGCCGAGGTATGTTTTATCCAAACTTTTAAAAGTATGTGTTTTAGAGGAAAATTGTGTATATCATTGCGATACAGTATTCCTATGCATAGCAAGCAGAATTTCTCTTTATTTGAATGGCACTATTGCTAACATCGCTCTGATTCCCAGGGACAAGCTGTTCTTTATGAAAAGAGCATGCACAAGCCATCGAGGTTTTTCAAAATCCACGTACTGCATATTTCTCTGTCAGTATGTGCACTGACATTTTTACTTTTAAATTTTACATGATTAACTATGTTTATTGAACTATCATCTAATTTTGTTTTATTGCAAGAAGTTAACCTTTAACTTTTGATCATTTTCAGCATTTTCAGTGGTTTGTAGGCTGGTTTTAAATTTGCCCAGAAATGTTTGTGGTTTGTGAACCGATCACAATTAAAGTGAGATGTTAGGACATAAAACTAGAAGAAGTTTGATTTCTGCCTTGTATTATTTTCATAATCATCTGCTCTTTTTTTTGTGTGTCATTGTTTATTAACTCAAATTAGGAAATACATAAAGAAAAATTAAAAGCTGTGTGAAGTCTTGTGTTCAGAATCAATAATTTTTATCCAATGGCCGTTGCTAAAGTTGCTATTGAATTTTCACTAGTAGGATAAACATCCTCAAATTTAAGCTTTAATTTAGAAAAACATTTAGGCATATCACTAATTCCCACTGATGTAGACAGGTGCCTAATTTGCGGGATGTATTAGGACTGCCCAACTGCTCTAAATTGAACACAGGCTTAAATGTTTTGCTGAATAAACCCTTACCGTTGAAATCAAACCATGGAAACAATTCAGCTGCATTGGAATCAACCACACATCTATTATATAATGAATGGAAAGCTCTCTGAAGGTAGCAGTTGTAGCATTGATAACATAGGTCCTTGAGGAATGGAAGAGATCTCACCAAGATGTGCATGTATGTCTAGAATATTCTTTTATGTGAAAAATAGGTGTAAAATTGCACATAATGAGTAAAAATAGGATGCACTTTTGTGTAAAATCCTCTCATGTACAAAGATGAAACAGAGAGAAATCATTCTTCGTTACTTCTTGTCTCTAAGTATTCCATTACTTCTAGACCAGCAAATTTCTATAGTAGCAATGTGAAAAATTTATCAAGTGGTCTATTGTTCTATATTATTAATAAATACATGCACAGTCTATAGTGCTTGCCATTTAAGTACTTCGAGTCATATGCGTTCGAAGTTTTGTATGTGTAATAACAGAGAGTTTACGTTGTGTGTCGCTGTGCGTGCCTGACAGGATAGGAAGAGAAATTCAAAGGCACTCTTTACTGTTGCTATGTACTAGCACCTAATTTCAGCTTGGTAACTTTGAACTGAGTGACTTTTTCCTCAAGTGACTGATATTTCAGAAGAAAAGAATAATACTCCTTACATATTATCATTCTTTAGGTCATGTTTCTTAAGGTAAGGCAAGATGTAAAGAACCTCAGTGTAATGCACGTATACACCTTGGCGATTCTCCCATCCTTGCAAAACTCCTACATGGCTAGCTAAGTCAGCTTCGCTATTTATTTGCATCATCAGACTGTATAAACTGGGAAAACATGGAACAGGAACATTAAGCATAGTGTATTCTCTGGATATCTCCTAAAACAGTCAGCAATGGAGTTTAGGGTTAAATATACCTAATCTACCTTTCGATGTCTGCAGTGCCAAAGTCTATATCTGAGTTTGTCACCCCAGATGCCTTCTTTAGTGGAAGGGCACTTTCATGTCAGTGTTGCTTTCTTATATTAGACATATATTTTAGGGTATAACAAATTGCATCTTGTATATATCTATATTTAGTCAGATGAAACCTGTCTCTGAGATACCATCTCTAGTATCTTCATTATACGCTTTCATCACAGACCTTTTGCTTTTCTATCCAAAGAGCTGTCTCTGGGCAGGCACTGATGTTTCTCTTACAATATTTCAGCTTCTGTTTTTGTGTGACAGAAATAACAGTAACATTTGAGGTGGTAGAATAACAAGCAAGTCAAATAAAGAAAAGCCCTGGCCATACCTGGGATCAGGATGCCTCCTGCTCTTTTGTCTGGGCTCCTTTCGCAGAGCCTGTATCTGACAGTGCTCTTCTTGTTTCAAAGATATAGCAGAATGCTTAAAGACAGGAATAAAAGACAGCAATAAAATACTCTGTGTTCAGCAGTAGACAACATAAATAAGAAGACAGGACTAAGTGGGCTCACTTTTATTTCATCAATTGTACCACAGCTGGAGGAAACTCTACAGTAGATATCTGGTTCAGAAAAGTCTACAGCGTAATCCACCACATAACAAAACACTTCTTGGCTCCTTAAAAATTGCTTACAATGTGCTAAAAAGAAAAAAAAAAAACCCACATAAGCAGGATGTGCCAGAGGAAGAGAGAAGATCAAATATATCACCAAAGTCTTAAGTGGTGAGGTAGTTTGTTAAAGAAAACGTAGATCTTGCAAAGTGAAAGGAAAAGAAAAATGCCCCAAACAGTACCTGTATCTCATCTGGTGAAAATTATTCCTGATGAGATGATATGAAATCTGGCAACCAGTTTAACCTTGAGAAAGTGAGCAGGACCCCAAAACACACACCCAGCTCATCTCATTTTTTCACAGGGCAAGCCCACTCTGCTTTCTGCCTTGGATCACGGCAGTCGCTTTCCAGGCCCCAGGAAGATTACAAACACTCACAAACCATAGTCGGTCCACACCCTGAAGGCTCTCCCTGCACCTTTCTGACACCTACAAAACCCATAAGGATGATTAATAACACCTAAAGGTGTTATGAAGCAACAGAGCTACAGGTTCATTTCAACTCCTCCTTGAGATACCACGACACCAAACACCCCAGACCTCCAAGTCCCACTCACTTCTGCTTCATCTGAGTGTTGTCATTGAGCTACAAATTACTGGAGACAGGGAAGGTACTGGAGAGAGATAGTTACATGTGTACCCATTTTTCTGTTTCTTGCACAGTCCTTTCCCTATTCTCAGTCTTAATTTTAACACATTCCTTGACTTGTTAATCTGTTTGCAAGGCTACTCCAGCATTTTACCAGAGAGCTAAAAAACAATCTCAGATGGAATAGTTTTAATTTCCAGTCTGAATTTATTTGTGACCAATTTGTAACCATCTAATTGTGTGCCTGCACTAAATGGGAGTTTTCCCATTGAGTCTAATTGGATCAGGCCCCAAACCGCAAAGACAGCTGCTCTTATTACGGCGTGGAAAACAGGCAGGGGCCGGGTGCTACTGCGTAATGACAGCAGTAAATTATATTCCAAGGGCAAGATCAGAAGCTGGTGTAAATCAATACAACTCAACTGGCTTTTAAAAAGTTATATCAGTGTGCACAAGCTGCTAGTTTGGCCCAAACATTTTCGCAGTAGGTTTTAAAGCTTGGCTTGCTGCATAATGCATGCTAGGGAATTGCTTCCAACAGCTCCTGCACCAAGCCGAAAACAACTGACTGAACCCGGGCTTGTATTTTAGAAAGTCATCTAAACTTTCATCTAAAGATTTCGAGGGTGTGTGTCAGGGAGAATCTACAGCACTCCCAGAGATGTTTCTCAAATGTTTACACTCCTTGTTCTTAAAAAAAAACCCACTTTTTTTCTTCCTTACTAACATGTCAGGTTCTAGCTAGCCTTCCTAACTACTTTTTTTCCTCTTACATGTAAAAGCCTTTTTGTTTAAATTTCCTCTTCTTGTATTTATAGTTCTGCAACATTGTTGTGACACCTTTTAATCCCTATGCTGGGAAACTGAGTTGATTAAACTTTTATTTTATTCAGTCATTGTTTTACAATTTTCCAATTCAAGCATTGTGTAAGGCCTTTCTAATTTTTCAAACTCACTGGTTGCTTTTTAGGCAGGATAAGTAGGTACCTTCTGGTGCAAAAATTTACAGTCTGAGATGTTTATCTAGAATTAGAAAAAATAATATTTGACTGTTTCCTAGGAGAGAAAATGAAAACTACCAAATGAGAGCTACATTAATTTGACTATGGTTTAACGTGTTTATAGGGCATGATATATGTAATGGAATTACCCTGTGGAACAGTCTCTGTTACTCTCTCTGAATATATACACATAATTCACTGATTTCTCTTCATCAGGTGAGATTTTGAAAGGTATGCAGCTACACTGCTTGAAGGTAGTTCTGAAAGTTTAATCAACTTTGATTTCCCTGAAGATAGTACTAAAACTCCCTAATTTCAAATTAGAGCAAATAAAAAGCATTGCTTTCCTGGTCAGAAAAATACTAAATATACTGTTGTGTGTTTGTTTCTATAAAGGTACAAAGTCTTGGTGACTCTGTAACTGACTACTACGCTTGATATGTCTTTGAATATGCTTAAAGTTGGCCAAGCAGACGGTGCCCCAACGAAATGCCACCTTGGCCTTCAAGAGTAATGATCAGGAGTAATAGGAAGACAGTGTAGTAGCAGTTTTAGTACTTGCCTTTTGTTTCAAAAGGAATTTTTGGTCAGAAAGGCTTTACTGGCCTGAGTGTAAAAGAAACTTTTAGACTGAGAGTACAACTAAGATGATAACTGCAATCCGATCTATGTTCATTGTTACAAGAGCTTCAACGTTATGAACCATTTTGGAATATCTAACAGGGATAAACACATCAGGACTAGTGACAAATAAATATATTTACAGAACTGGAAATGTGAGGAAGCGTTAAAAAAAGGTCAAATATGATAAAAACCACGATCAACTGGTTCATTAACATAATAAGCAATTAAAAAGCTTGTGTTTATTTAGCACTAGGAGAATAATCCGAGTATGAACCCTGTTAAGTTCAGTTGTCCAAATCAAGGAGGATCTGTCAAGGAGGTTCTCATCAATCTCATATAATGACTACAGAAGCATTTAGCTGATCTGAGGGGCACAGCTGGATTTTCATCCAACCCTTTCATTTGGAAGGTCTAATTTAACACTTAGAGGAAAACTCCTGCGTTGCTCTGTCAAAATTTGTCTGGATAAACATTTTTTTTTTTAAGAAGAATTCTCTTGGTAAATAAAATTCCAAAGTAAAAAGTATTGCTAAAGGTATATCTGTGTATCTGTGCAAGTTGCATTAATTTGGTTGTAGTGAAGGATGCATCCCACAGAGATGGTTTCATCAAGCCACCCTGATAATTCAGCCTTGCAATGATATGTTGTGAGATTTACACTGAGATTAGAGTATATCTCATGAAAAAGAGTAAGAAATTGTTTACTCCCAAGATTGACAGGAGGGTAACAAAACCCCACAAACCAATGTGAAAAACATGCAGACAAAGATCCTGAAACCAGAAGGTATTGGATTACTCACAGCATTAATTAAAGGAGGCAGGAAGACAGAGCTGCAGATTTTAAGTGTCTACATACAAGATAGATCTGCAAGATATATGGGAGATAAAAAAGAAAACTTAGGCATCTTAATACCTGACCAAAATTATAATGGATATTGTGGAATAATTTCCATTATTACAGTAGGAATGTAAGCTTGTTCAGGAAGTACAGTAAAATAGGAAGTTTAGAAAATATCAGGAAGGAAAGAGACATTGCCTTAGTAGTATTGTGTAAGATATAGACAGATTTAAAGTCTCTGGGGAAAAGAAATAGAATGCCATGTAAAGATCTATCGGAGACTATAGAATTAGAAAGATGGGAAAAGATAGGAAGAGGAAGAAGGTGGTTTTGTTGTTGTTTTTTTTTTTAATTTAAAACCCCCCAAAATTTTAAGAGCATCATTCACAGCATGGGATTCGTAGCTCACTAGAGATTTGAACCACCTGAGTATCTGTTGGGAAGGGAGTGCAGCAGGACCCTCACTGTGAGGTAAGTTGTATTGCTGAACATCTTTTTGATTCAGAAAACAACAAGAAAGGAGGATTTTTAAATTCATTTCTAAGCAGTGGGTTCAGAAGTGCAAAGAGAATACTGGGAACAGCTAGCTAGACAGCAGTTCTGCAGAACGGTTTTAAGAGTTATTAGGAATCAGAAGTTGAAGGTGTATTAATAACACGTTATCCTTCAAGAGAAAAATCAAAAACTGCATTGCAACATACACTCACTAGTACACTTACCTGCAAGATAAGGGAAGGAATTGTCCCTTCCTCTCAACGTTGGGCTGGCTACTCCCTCCTCGGCACTGGGCAGTCTTCAGCTTCTATGTGCTTGGTGTGGACTTTGTTCTTCAAGAAAATGTGGAACGATTGAGATCAGAATAAGGATAATCAGATGTTCAGAATATTTAATATAAGAGGGAATATCAATTGAATTGGCATATTTTAGGTTAAAAAATAAAAGATAGGGAGGGCGAAGAAGAAAAATGATACTTGTCTTTGATTCTATGAGACACTTCAGGGAAGAAAGAAAAAAGATTGAATAATCAGTTTTCCATGTCAGGTTGGCTAGGACAGGACATAAAAGAATAGAATTGCAGAAAATCAGGTCTGACATTAGTTAAACCATCTTAGTGATAATGATCATCAGTAATGGGGAGAAGAGGATCTAGATGGGTTACTGAGTTCCCATCCCTTGAAAATCTTTTAGAATAGGCTATCCATGTACCTACCAAGGAAAACAGCTGTATAATGTATGAGAAGGGATGAAATAACTGATTTCTTGAGACTATCTCCCATTTTGATTCTAGTGTTGGTTATTGCTAACTTTGAAGGTAGTAATTTCCAGGAAATGAGGTTAATAAAGATAGGAAGAAATGTGTTCTGCACAAAAATCAATAGAAAGACATACTCCAGACAAATTGCTTATTTTCTTCAGCTTAAGTCTACAATAAGATAGGTGTTTTTATTTAATTAAACTTAGAACAACATTTCTACATACTGATCTTTCTAATATTTAGTGATTCATATCCTTAGGTTTACAAGTTCACATTCCTGGGGTACTCTTTATAGATCAAGTTTAGCATGTTTGTACCTTTGCAAAAGAAATACTTCATTTTCCTATTTAGTACTGTATCTCCTTTGAGATTTGTAGCATCTTGTATTTTCCATTAATTTTATTCACACTCTTCTTTCAATGGGTTTTCCTTTTCTACATCCTAGTGAGCAGTCTCCATTTGTCTTCTGTCTACTCAATTCATATCTGTAAAATTTCTGATGGAATGTAAAAAGATATTCTTCTTGATATCATATGATAAAATTAAGAACATTAATTAATTGTGTTTTTCTTTGCCCAAGGAAAGCTTTGGTACATTTAGTCACTCCACATCTGACATCACTTATGTTTGCCATAGTCAAATATGGGTGCTAGAGGAGAGATTACGGAGGCTAATGTCTGTTCAGATTGGGATGGAGTGGAAAACCATTTTTACATTCTGTGAAATTCTTGAAAACTTTCCAAAGTTTCCTATTCTTTGTCAGAACACAACTTAAATCATAGAATCATAGAATCATAGAATGGTTTGGGTTGGAAGGGACCTTTCAAGGTCATCTAGTCCAACCCCCCTGTAATGAGCAGGGACATCTTTAACTAGATCAGGTTGCTCAGAGCCTCGTCCAACCTGAACTGGAATGTTTCCAGGGATGGGGCATCTACCATCTCTCAGGGCAACCTGTGCCAGTCTTTTACCACCCGCATTGTGAAAAATTTCTTCTGTATATCTAGTTGAAATCTACCCTCTTTCAGTTTAAAACCATTACCTCTTGTCCTATCACAACAGGCTCTGTTAAAAAGTTTGTCCTCGTCTCTCTTGTAAGCTCCCTTTAAGTACTGAAAAATCTTTCTGAAGTTCTTTGAACTTTTGATCTGCTCTTCCACTTGTAAAACCATACCTACATCTGAATAGAGTGGTGGAACAGAGGTGACTAGAGGTATAGGAGATAGAAATTCAGGTCCCTGTGTACCTTTTCTTTGCTTCCTACCTAAGCGTCCTGACCAATAGGCTAACAGCTATTTGGAAGCGAATTCTTTTCTCATCTTTTCTTTGGGGGGCAGTTGTCCAATAAGTATTTATAAATTAATAAATCATTAATTATAAATAAATAGTTTATATCTATTTGACATATCAGCAGACAATGCAGGAGACACCCTTCCAACAGCTTCAGTGACGCTATGTTTATTTATCAAAAGTAAGAATATATTTCATACTCAGGGGCTCAGTCTATACGTGAAAGGAGTAAGATGAGTATTTTCCTTGTAGTTGTCTCTGTGGGCTTTTTAAAATTTTTGTTTAGCTACATTAAGATTTGGTAGTTTATAGCTGTTCTATATTTATAAGTTCCTGACTAGAAGATACGAAGTGTAAATTCTCAGGTAAGTCATCTAACAAATAACACATTTTTCTCTCTCTGTTTTTTCACATCACAAAAATAAAATTCAAAATATGGTATTTTAAGACAAATCTGAATTGCCAGAACAAAGTGATAGTTTCAGTACTGCAATGAAAACCTAACAAAGTGAAAAAAACCCTGACAAAACACAAATCCAAACCTCTCCCTCTTCAGTATTCAGTCTTCATTATAATACTGCATGTATCCAAACCCTCTTTGCTATATGTTCTCTGACCTGCTGACTTGCCTTTTTGTTGTTTTGGACCTCCCAGTGACTTTTCCAGTGACAGTTGAAATACACAGGCTTGGGTTTCTTCCAGGAGAGCTGTATTGTTCTAATTTCGTAGGGCTGACATAAATGTTTTTGATGGAATGAGTTATAGGAACAATAGGCATTACGTCTTCCTGAAGTACATAAAACATGCAAGTTAAAATACTGCCAAGTTTTCTGGCCTCTTCTGCCTGTATGGAGGCACTGAAAAGGCATCTGCCAAGGAGTATCACATCCTTGGTTACTAGCAAATATTTTTATTGGTATGTAAGTCGTGTTAGAACTTCTGCTTTTACACTTTATGAAGTGGCGATGCGTAACTACAGCAGCACATTCAGCGAGAGAGGAGCTCGTTCTGGAAAGCGGTGTTCTCCAGAAGGTTTTAAACATTGCTGTAGCAGTGAAAAACCAGTGAAATCACAGCACAGAGTAATTTAAATAGCTGACATTTCATACCTATACCCTGTTTAATATGAAATACCATAGTGTTCTAGGAAATTTATAAGGCACTCTTGTATTTTTTATGGAAACTTTCAGGTTGGTGGATTCTGCTGCCTTTACTGTGTAGACTGCAAGACATTTACCTAATGGCTGGGGTAGGAGTCCTGCTAAAACGTAGTTGAAAAGGAGTGGGATCCCAGGCTGGGTGATCCCACACTGGACGTTCCCTGAGCTCAGTGGCTTGAGGGAGTATTTTCTGCGTAGTCCACATTACTAGTAGAAATCTCTTGTTCAGGGACTGAGGAAAAATGCTTGGAGGAATAAGCTGCTTTCCTCATCATCTCTTACTTTCACATGCAGGAGTGTAATTTGTAAAACACATATTTAAAGTAAATATTTTGCAATTTCATGATGCATTTTTAAAACATACTTTTAAACTGAGAATGTTTGAAGGTTCCTGCACAGAAGAATGTTACCTGAGTGATAGATTTCCTATCCTGAAGAGTTTTTTCATGTAGATTGCCCAGTAATTACATTTCAAAACTGCATTGATTTCTTATATGTCAATACTTATTAGAGATTAAATGTCCAATTCCTGTCAGCTAGGTGAGTATCTCAAGTTGGAGCTCTTCTGAGAGACTGTTTTTTCAGACAGTCTTGTTTTTAGGATACTTTTCTTTTAAAATGCTTTCTACTCTCTGTCTCTCTTTGGCTAGTGGATCTCTTTTCTCTTCATTTTCTCTCCTCTACAGTGCTCTTTAGAAATGATTCAGTGAAGCAGCACTGGCCCCCTTGTACAAAATTCCCAGTGTACATTGAGAATTTATCTTACTTCTGCTACATGTTATAATTACAAGTTCCAATCAAAGTACATCTTTTGAGTTACAAGTTTGTGTCATTGCTTTAGTAGAAATGCAAATGTTATGTATTTAACATGCAAATGAAGTGAAATAAATATAATGCATGAAGTCTGTATTCCATCTCAGAAGTAATTGTAATGTGTAATAAGAATTCGGCAGCCAGGTTTGACAAGAGAGAAGGCACAACAATTTTTATTTACTGCAAGAGCACTCATCTCTGTCTGACCTCTCCTGGTTCTAGTGACTTTTAATGTAAATTTGGCACTCTGATTTCTATATGTGACTACAGACATAGCTGTATTACCTTTGCTTTATTTCACTGGCATAGTCACATCAACTTTAGAATTTGATGCTTCTGCATGTAGCAGTGAGTAACTATTTGTGTTTAAGAACCACAGCATGGTTGTAAGTCAGAACAAAAGTCTGTTGTCTAGCAAACGATGCTTTGGTAAAGTGCTAGAAATAGGATACTTCTTCAATGATTCTTTATTTGGTATACATCTGAGTTTCTGCCACATTAGTAGTTAGCAGAGGGTCGTACTAGGATGACTGTGCTCAAAAAAGTTCCACAGGAGTTGTCCTCCAGGACTGGCTGTTGGAACAGCCTTGTACTCCTGTCCTCCAAAACACACCATGGTTTCTGTAGTTCACCTAGTTTATTTTGAGTGGTAAAGTGTTTCCAAACTTCCCATCATCCTTTCAAGATTTCTGTATCGTAAGATGTGGTGAGCATAACTTCACACTTACTTAAAACATGGAATTACATTGAATGCATAACAGAACGATTAAATTAATTTGATTCAACCTCTGCAATCTACATGACTTGTGATGTAGTACAGCTGAGCTTATTAATTACTGACTAGTTAAATAATACAGGGAGCTTTCTGTAAGCAAGTAAATTAAAGCATTGCCACTGTGTTTGCATACAGGTTTCTTCAAGGTTTCATTTGTAAATGAACCTAGGAACTGCATTACTTGTTTTAGTTTATTGGTAATTGTAGTCTGCCCTTTAGCATACATTTTAGTTCAAATCAATCTGAAAACTCAGGGAAAAGAATCTTAAATTCTAATCAGATTTCCTTTGATTTTGTTTAAAATGTTTTTAAGTTTTCAGTTCTGTTCTTGTATCTCAGCCTTGCTTTGTTAGAAACTCCTTTCTGGACAAACGATATAGATCTCGTCACTACTTCTGCCATCTTAGTTGAAAAGTCTCTGGTACCTAATCAGAGCAATGTTTCACTGTCTGATATCAGTGAATATATGGACAGCTATCTCTTTTGGTACCTGATATGTTTTAGAATAAATCACCAGGAATAGAAAGGAGAAATAGGTCATAAAAATCGAGAAAGTACAGCTTATCTAATAAAGATTCTGTGAAATCTGAGTTATATGTGTTACAAATATATTGGACAAAAAAAATATAAACAGCTGAAACTCTCATCGTCCAAAAGAAGACAATCAGAGTAAAGGGAATGGTCATTTATAATGGCACAAGCAATAAATGAACTTTTTGTGTATATTTTTTCATAGGAGTACTCTTAAAAGCAATCTGCTGTTTCACAAGAGGTTAGTGAAACTATTTCTTTATTGCAGTAATGTAATTAGAAATCTCATAAGCAATCAAGCAGCCAAATTTTGCACCAGCTGTAAGCAAGTAAAACAAAAAGTGACAAGTGGACCAGCAAGTAATGAATTACAATAACCCAGGTGAGAAATAAAAGACAAATGTATGAGTGTCTTGGCATCCCCAGGAGAAGTAACGTCTATAGGCTGGAAATGATCCTAGGACAGTAATAAAATGGCTTTGTAACATGATTAATATAGACATCAAAATCACACCTTAGAATAAAATCTAATTTTTTATGAAACCTGAGACTTTTGGGAAGTATATGGCTGTCAGAGAGAACAATCTCGATCCTAGAAATGAAATATAATCGCTATGTTTTGGAAACCTGATGAGTAGGGCTTTTTTCTTCTTCCTACATTTAGTTTAAGAAAATTGAATGATATCCAAACGTGCATATCACAGTACTGTTCGAAGAACGTGGAGTTACAGATTCAGAACCCCAACCTCAGCTATATACAATGCCAGCTGGATTGGAGTATGTGGTCATAAGCTATTTTTTAGAGTGCCATGCTCTCTGAGCTTTGATGGAAGCAGATGTCTTACTTTGGGATGATTGAAATTGAATGAGATAAAGCCCACACAGAGAATCTTAGAGAGCAAGTAATAAATTTGTGTACTGCTTTGGCATATCAGAAGCTGAAGCTAATCAGTCCAACACCACAATAAAAGTGAATGATCTGCATGTGAGAGCAAAATAGTAGTAATTTCTGAAAACATGATTTCTTTAAAATATCTAATTTCTACCTGAAATTGGTCCTCCAGGGCAGTTATGGAAGACTGTCCAAAAATGCGTGGATGAGTACCACTATCTGATTATTTTTTTTAATTAAAATGTCTTTCAACAGCCACTCTTGGCAAATATGTTTAGGAAATTTCCATTTTCCATTGACTTCATAGGTCAAGTCCTGACCTTCCTGTGGGAAAAAATGTGTTCAGACACAGAAAGCTTGAATGATATTAGTGTTTCAGTTTTCAAAGGAATTAAAGAGACTAAAAAAGCAAGTTCATCAGACTGCAAGCCCTGAAAATGCAAAAGGAGCCTGAGTTTCTGAGCATTGTTGAGCATCTCTCTGGAGCCGTCCTAGTGCAGATAAGGAACCCAGTATGAGATGTGCAACAATAACTCTGCATTACCCATTTTTCTGAATGTATGAACATTTTTTACTGACAAGTATGTATGGCTGTCTATATATATTTATGTGCATGTGTCTGCAGTGTTTGAACTAACATGCTTTAAGTATTTGCAATATCTATATAACTTACACTGTTGAAAACATTAACAGGTAAAGAAAAATAGACTAACTGCAGCAGCTGCTTTGCTAATTTGTTAATACAGATCATACATTACAAGGAAAGGCATCTATAATGGAGAAAAACAAAAATACAAACAGAATTGGGAGAGGGGAGACCAATAGTAAAGACACAAGTAATGCCCTGGGCAACATGGAGTCAAGGGAGTACTAAATACTTAATCAAGCTTTAATGCATATGTCCTTGGATTCAGCCTTCCAGTGTTGCTCCTTTGCCTTAAGCTCAAATTTCTTTTTTCTGGTTGTATCACACGTTGATTTGGACCTAGTAAGCTTTCAAAAGAGCCTTTATTTCCTAGGGTCTAATCTTAGTCTCAAATAGACAAATATTGTGGTGAGTTGTTAAGAATAAATGTCATATGGAAAAGATAAAAATGTTACTGGGAGCACATTTTACAAGAATGGAAATGTGTTGGCACGACATCACTTTGAAATCCTCTAGCAAGAGAGGAACAACACTGTTGAGATGGCCTTCAAAAGCAAGCAAGCCACATCCCTAAAGGGCCAGGCATTTTATATGTGAAGTGAGACCCTTCCCTTAACTTCAGGCTTGTCACCCGCTCCTATTTAGGTGAAAATAACATAAATAAATTTTCTATTGCTGCATACCCTCAAAAGTTAGTTTTAGTCTTCCATGTAATTCACAGTGACTGAAATGTACTCGTTTAGAAAGGGGGAGCACAGGCTTGCATTGCCTAAAACCTTGATATGAGGGTGATTTGCACTCAAGCTGCTGATCAAAGGACATGTCCACATGTTGTTAATACATAATAAAAGAGTTCTTAATGATGCATGTTCCCCATACTTGATCCAGGATTGCTTCCACTAATGCAAATTTCAACTCTTTTCTTCAAATTCTGTCTTCCAATAATCCTAAAAGGATGAATATGTTAATATGTTGATATAAACCTTTAAATATTTTTAGTCTTAAAAATGTCTAACCTATATACTATATACTTTATTTGTATTAAAGTCGATATGATACTATATGTATATGTATTGTGCCTGTCCGCAGAATATTTGGGCATACTGAAAATGTAGATTATATATACTACTTTGAGAAGAGATCGGTTGTCTTCACACCAGCTGATTCCATGATTTTGCAACAACAGAAAACTGGTCTCAAAATTCAATCTGCAATTTCTCTTGCCTACCCTTTCCAGTCTCAAGCATTCCTTGTATTGATATTGGAAAACATGACTATTAAAGTGTGGTCTAGAATTGCTTTTCCCTCAGGTTGGCGGTGCTGTCTAATTCCATAATGGGGAAAAAACATTTTTGGAGTTACTGACTTAGACTTGTTTTGATCACTTAATTCAGCTCTTTAAATGTCTCTTGCTTACTTCCTGTGAATAAGTTTGTTATATAACATATTTTTAATAAGTTTCTTCAGCAACTGTAGCTGAAGCTGTAACTACAGCTCTGGGCTGTAGCTTAGAGCAGCTGATTTGCGAGTCTTGTTTGAGAGACAAAAAAAGTACAAACTATGTAGAGGGGAACCTGTCATCTATAATGGATATTAAAAATATAATAAATTCAATTTAAATAAGTTGTTATCAGATCTATTTAATCTCAGGAATTCTTGACTTGTTTAAAAGCAAGTCACACATACTAAATGTTCTTTTAAAAGGTGTGTCATTACTGTATGATTTTCGTTTGCTGACATTAATTGATCCAGACTAACTGCCTTCTGCCAAATTTCAGTTTGAGAGATAGTGCCTTGTTTATTTATAATTTACTACAAAATATCAAAAATGCCCAGCAGGCTACCAAAAGCAATGATCAATCACATCTAATCCTAGATTATGAAGTTGATTTTATTCCCCTCCATTCCTCCGCTCACCTACTTTTATTTAATTTCTTGAATGAGCTTCAGTGTGGGAACTGCCTGGGACATTTCTGTACATACACACATAAAGTGTTCCCACCTTTCCGTTTATCCTCTGATCTCAGCTGCAGACCCAGCCATGTTTCATACATACCCAGACTGCACTTTGGGAAACAATAGGCAGAATACTGCCATCATACATGTCATTGTGCTTTAATACCTCAGTTTTCAGTCCGGAAAAAGGACTATAGCTGCTAAAGAGGAAAAGAACTCATCAGTTTCTCTTCTAAGCTAAAAGTCCACTTATCACATGCCCAAAAAGGTTTTTTAATCTGATTTTTAAGACCCCAAGGTAAACAATTATTTCAAAACTGCTGATAAAGAGGTAGTGAATGCTATGGCATAATAAACAGATTTTTGTTGGTTTACATGTTATCTAAAAATTGCCTCCTGGAATACCTCTTAGATGAATGAAAAACTGAGGATGTAAAATGTTAAGATGACTATGACAGATTTTGAGTCATGCATCCATGTGACTGGTTAATGATAATCCAAATCATTGAACTTAATTTTCACTGCTAAAACTTTTAATATTCTAAGTGATGGTAAAATTGGCTGATAGTAAAATGAGTAAGTCAGATAGAAAAACAGAAGGAATCCTTTACATAGGTGGCTGTAGCTCAAATTAGCTGTTATGTTTTCTAGTTCAGGTTTTAACTTGCTTGGAACAGTGGTACTAAATTTTTTGGATATATTACTGAAAAATTATGAATCATGCTTCTAACTATATGCAGAATCCATACCTACGTACAGTTCAAACATGTATGAAATGACTTATTTAAATAGATAAAGATAATAAGAATAGATAGGTATGGCGGAAAAGAGGGAAAAGGTTGTCTTCTTGGCTTACAGATAAATAACTAATAGAGTATTTCAGTGATAAAAGGTAACTGTTTTACAAAAACTGTATCATACAGATACAAGTTTCGTAGTTGAATTTTGAGCATGATGGAACTCTTAATACATGACTATTAGGTGATCCACAGCAGGAACATGTCTAGAATCACAGAACCACAGAAAAATTAAGGTTGGAAAAGACCTTTAAGATCATCAAGTCCAACCATCAACACACCACCACCATGCCCACTAAACCATGTCCTGAAGTGCCACGTCTACATGTTTTTTGAACACTTCCAGCGATGGTGACTCCACCACCTCCACGGGCAGCCTGTTCCAGTGTTTAACCTTTTGTGCCAATGTGTCTTGTCGTCTTTTATTGCAAGCATAACATATTCATTAATTTGGGCTGATCATGATCCTTTTTAAAGGTAGCTAGTTTTTTGACTTGTCCCCTTGAAAGGCTGTTCCAAGATCCTACTTCACTGATAATTAGAAATTTCCTTCCAGTGTTTTCTGACTGAAGAATATTGAAAGAAATTTAAAAAGAAAAGAAAAAAAAAATCAGAATTATATGAGATGTGTAGATTATTCTAGAATTACAGCAATCCAACAGTTACTTCATTTTCATAGATAAAATGGGAGAAAATTCTCCAATTTGTTTCTCTGATGGGTAGAATTTTAGATTCACTAGCCTAAAATGAACCCATTGAACAGCAGATGATATGATGCTGTCAAATCTGAAAAGGCAACTCAGTTCTCCATTCTGACCTGTGAAACTAAATGGAATTAGATTGAACTTCAGTGGAAAGATGCTGAACATGACTCTGTTAAATGTACATTTGAGGGAATTTGCCTGCAACTAGATCATTAAAAAGGAGAATCAGTAAATATTTTGTAGAGATCAATAAGGTTTGCTTTATTGCATTTAAGTTTATAAAGTTGCTCAGAAGTGGTTTCATTTGAAATGTTCCAACAAGTCTTAGAGCTGAAATACTCACTTATGAGCACACTTACACGTATATGTGTATATATAGAGGGAGAGTTCTCAACATATCTGACATAGGTGACATGGATTAGTACATATATTTATATACACAAATATAAACATACATGTCTGCAGTAGACTTATTTACATGTCGCACCCAAAGTGTGCAAAGAACAGAGCGGTAAGCTCAGTGTCCTCAGTGCCCTGTTCATTCACAACTCACATACATTTCATCATTGAGACTTTGACTGACTAAGCAGCACACTAGCAGCCTACCAAGTTGTGATCCAGCATGTCTTATTCTTGTTTGTATATGCGATAAATTTTGTTTTAAAAACACCTTCTATTCAGAAAAGAATGGTATAAAATGAACAATTTCTAGAGGAAAAAATATGCCATGAACATCATTGTACACTATCTGTGGCTGTGACCCTGAGCATTTGCAGACATATGCTCAGTTTTAACAAAGTATGTGTCTTATTTTTATCTTTTATTGTGAATTTTCTATCACTGCTGTTTTGAGACAAAAAAAGGCTTTCAACGAAGCTATTTTTGATGAAAAATATCTATTTTCTTCAGAAATAATAATCTTTTTGTACCAGAAATTCAAATACACAAGCTTAGTACTTTAATTGTGTGACGCCATTGCAGTATTTTTTTGGACACTTTACTCATGCTTAGGACCTCCATATCTCCATAGCTCTGATAATAGCCTGATGCAGATGCTAGTTGCTCACTTCAACAACCCATTAAGGAAAAAACCACTAGTACATCATTGCAGCTATAGTGTTACCAGGGAGTTTTAGTAGATGCTAATCAGATTGAGACACCCAAAACATCTGCCTCAAGGACAAAACCCAGCATTTCTGATTTCAGGATGGCTTGATATTTAGCTGAAAAATTCGTCTTCCCTTGCCATTTTTAAACTGAGAACAAACATGATCCATTTGTGCAGTAGAACGGATGGAAAAGGGAGTAGTTTCTTAAATAGCCTGATTACAATTTTACTGCTCATCTAAGTTAAAGAACCTGCTTAATTCATTAGACTAGGGACTGTGAGGGACTATGCTCTATTTTCCACAGATCTAGAGATCCCTGTGAGTAATGTTGGTAGTCTAGTTCTCCAAAAGTTTCACAGAGTGATGAGGAATTTTTTGTTAGCGTTATTTGTTAGCATCCCTTTTCTTGTTTTCAGTACAGCATTGGTCTTAAAACATCAGGGCAAACAGTGACTGTGCAGATTGCTAGTGAAGAACAGAAAATAACTGCATTGCTGACACCAGCATCCTCCTTTAAGGAAGACCTTTAGGGAGTGAGACCAATATCTTTAAAATATAAAATTTTGGACATTTACAGATCAAAGAAGTAAGTTTAAATGTTCTGCACATTTAAGTTAAGGTATGAAATGGACAAACAGTAAGGTAGACAGATCAGACACTGCAGTTATCTGTCTTAATTATGGTATTTAAATGCATTCTCTTTCATGGCCCTATTTTTTTTACAAATTTACAGTTCCACAAATCTGTAAGAATTGATAAGTTATCAACCTTTAGTAAAACCTCAATGCATTCATGCGTCTCTCACTTATACATAATTTCTTCTTGCTAAGTCCCCTGTGTTTTATTTGAGAGTTGCCTTATTTATTGTAAGCCAATAATGCATTGAATTGTGTGTGCACTGGCATATTATCTTGTTGAACCATTCAATTAAATATGATAATGTTGAACACACTGACATAGTTAAACACTCAGGTGAATGAGCAATTCACTGTGAAGTGCAGAAATATTTAAAGTCATCTGTGTGCCTTCAAGCAATCTATTTTATGTAAAAGAACCCTTCAGGATTCAGAGATAACATATGTTTGAAAAGACAAAAATATTGCAACTTTCAAAACATAGCTGTCGTGGCTGAGAATGGTGGCTCTTTAAAAGACCCAAAACCCTCAAATGAAGGACAGCAGTGAAGCACACTATCTAACTATGTAAGTAATAGGCACAAAAGCGAGAGGTTACAATCTACTTGAAATTATAACTTGAATTAGCAACAGCATTTTTGCCTGTAAACATTTTCATTTTGGAGTAAAGTTACACTAGGTCTATCTGACATCACCCTGTGTTTCCGGAGAATACCCTCTGCAGGGGGCTGAGAGGTTTTCTCTGAGATAATGTAAAATAAATATGTCCCTAGGTGAAACTTTTGCATCTAAACCAACCTAATTCTCCATTGAAGAGAGTACCTGTGAAACTTAATGAGAAACTAGTGTTACATGCTCGGCACATGGAGTTTCAAATGCTTATAACTAAATCACATCAAAACCAATTTTCTCCAGAACACTCAAAAGCACTTCTCCTTAGTGATGCTTTCCTGCCAAATTTAAACTTTCATCCCCCAGCTGTTTTGGCTGTAGAGTGATTATAAAAAAAAAGTCATGGTAATTGTTTACTGTCAAGAGTGTCTTTTCTCAGTTTTTACATGCTTGAAAAGCCTAGTCTTTTTTTCTCCTTCAAACTTTAGAAAAAAATATCAAAACTACAAGCAAAGTCAAACAAATAAAAAATATATAAAAAAAGAAAAAAAGTCCAGTACGTATTGGCCGAAAGTAAAAGTTTGAAAATTTCATCCTGAGTTGAAAGGTTCAAGAATTATTGAATACTGATGTCATCAGGTTAGAATACAAACCATTATTCAATTTGATACTCAGCTATTACTTCTATTGCTATTGATTGTTTTACTACTGGAGGAGCGCTGAATGAAATTCAATTGGCAGATGGTTACTAGACATTCCAGTTGGAATGAAACCAAAACCACTGGCTCCTCAATTTTTTAAACAAGGGTAAGATATCCAAAAGAGCTGACAAAGAGCCCATTTAAACTGGGACACAGGTTTTAATTTCACTTAAAGCAGTGCTAAAAATTTATTCAGTTTTAACTCTCAAAAAAGATTTACTTAATGATACAAGGTCCATGATTATTTTATGACTTTTCTGAAAAGCAAAGGAAATCTTTAGTTTTGACATAAAATATGAAAGAAAACATGATTTTTCTGACTACATATTGCTGAAATGTTTTATCCAAGCCTCATGTTCAAAATGAAACCTCCAGTGAGTTAAGAGCCTATTCACATAACTTCATCCCAGGTGAAAGCTCTGAGTTATACACGGCTCTATTTGCCATATTATGTCACTTTTTCTCCAGAGGAAGTTTTCTGGCATCTTAGATATAGGGCAAGAGATCTTCATGTTCATCCAGCATTTCAAGGCAAAATAAAAAAAACCCAAAAAACTTACTCTTAGCACACAGTTTCTAAACCTCTAAAAGCAGATGCATTTATTTTCCTCACCTTTTTGCATGTGTAATGAAAAACAACTTTTCTGCTACTATAATAGAATCCTCTTTTTAACCATTTGGTCATATATTAACATTTCTGAGGCACTGAAGACCTTTCTCCACTGCTTATTCAACAACACTTGTTCCCATACAATCTTTCTTAGTAATGCAAAACCTGGAAGGAACTTTGGGCTAAGCATCTGCACTTGCTTTAATTTGAAGGCTATACTAATCCAGCAATACGCTGACGTCATTCACTTCAGATATAACCTCTGCATAAATATGATGGAATAACGGTTTCTCATAAATACATGCTGAAAAGAGAAAACAAATTTGCAAACAATTTTGGGAAGAGGATGCTTTCTTGAGGTGTAGAGTTAAAAAGTAAAAGAAAAATAACCAAGTGAGTTGACTGAAACATTGCATAACTAAATGATTTGTATAATAGAGATCATGTCAACAAAGACTGTACTTGTAAAATTAAAAGCTATTTCAGTTCATGTTCACTTACCTAAGATTATATGGAAAACATGCCAGTAAAGCTCTTACTATTGTGGTTTATAATTTGTAATAGCGTAGTAACACTGCCAGGAGTTCCAGTGACAGAGTAAAACCCCATTGTGCGTTGTGTTGTGCAGAGAAATAAAATATATTTTAACACTGATAAATGGATGTTCTTGAAGAATGGATAGATATCAACTCATTCAAATGCTCACACTTTTAGGAATCCAGGAATTACTATATTCATCCAAACCAAGAGTCCGTTAGCTTGTTTTGGAGAAGAGCACTACGTGCTCTAACAAATGGCATAAGAAACAAAAGAAAACCATCCAAATTTCATTAGGAAGTTAACAGCTATGCATTGTTTCCCATCTAGTCATATTATTCCCATATTTACTTCTTCTGATATCATCTCAATAATTTGACATTGGCACATTCAGTTATGTACTGTTATTTTACCTATTGTTTCTCTTCTTGTTATTTTTTTACATGTTTAACACTCAGAATTAAGCTCTTTGGCTTCAGTGTCCACTAGCACTGAGGCTAACTGTATGTCCTAGGAAAGGGTTGAGCAGGATATGCAGATGAAGGAACAAGAGCCACAGAGTGGTAATTGATGGGCCTTAATTTCATTAATTTACCAATTAAGAAGGGGTATAAATAGCTAAGTGGCAGTATGCCAAGCATTTGCTTGGAGTCCAGTGCTAAGTTAAAGGTTCCTACCTTGGTGGACCTGTGATCAATCTCTATGAGATACCCCTTTGGTTTTCAGCTTAAATTTGCATTCTTGTGCCACCTCCTCATGCAACAAGGTTACCATGGATGGATTCCAGATCTTCTTCTTTCCACATGACTTCAGACCAGTTAGCAGTAATAGAGAAAGAATTTTTTCTGATCTTTAAATTAATGGTCGGGCAGACCTACAGCACCACATAAGTGAAAGAATGAGAGGGAAATTCTATTCTGATATTTTTTGTTTCTTAATCCCAAGATTTATGTAACAATTTTAAAGTATTTCAGCCATTTAGAGTAGTATGTGCAGTTTTGGACCCCAGAGCACAGGAAAGACATCATTAAGGTGCTGGAGCACTTGATCCATGCAGAAAGACTGAGGGAGCCCTATTTGTCCAGCTTGGGGATGTCACGTAGTACCAGCAGCCCCCAATGTACCGACGGTACATTTGGTACCCCCAATCAAGAAGATGGAACCGGGCTCTTCACAGCAGCACATTGATTGAAAGATGAGAGACAAGGGCTTAAACAGAACCAAGAGGATATAAGGAAAAACTTTTTCACCATAAAGATAGTAACATAATAGAGAAGGCTGCCCAGAGAAGCAAGCTCATCTTTGGAGGTTTTCATTACGTGATGGGACACAGCCCTGAGCAACTTGGCCTAACATCAGAGTTGACCCTGCTGAGAGATAAAGGTTGGGCTAGAGACCTCCTTAGGTATCTTCCAACCTGAATTTTCCTATGACATTATGACCCCAAAGGCAGACACCTTTGAAGCATGTGCCCATGTTAACGGTCTCACGAAAAACTGGCACAACACAGATTTTATATCCATTTTTAGTCTTTTTTTTTAAATAATGACACTTCTTCAGAAAGGAATTGAGCTAGGGATAAGGACAGGATAGACAGACACAGCTATGTTGTATTCCTTCAGGGAACTTAACTGTGCTTGTAGGCACAGCAACTTCTTTAGAGCTAGCTCTGTTGTCTTTGACCCAGTGCTCCATTGGTCGGTGTAGGCACATCTAAAACAACGAGGAGATTTCTGAAATCACCTAGTGCTCTTCAAATTTCAAGGAGCAAGGTGCACAGATGACATTTATGCCATCAAAAATCTGCATCTTGGCCCTTCGAGAAACTGAGATAAAGAGTCTTATGCTTCCAAGGCATTTAAACAGTCATGAGAACATTATCATTAGGCTTTAAGATAATAAGTTGTTACAGTATGTTAAAATTAAGCATACTGTATTGTAAGTTTAGTAAATATGATGATGAGGGAGGATGTAAATTCATAAATAAAAAAAGACTGTTTTAAGTTAATTATGAATTTAAAATGAAAGCAAGCATTGTATTTCATTTTTAGTGCTATTAATTTATTTTTGGTGTTGTGGAATATTGCACAAGATGTGTTTTCAAGAATGGTTATGTCTACTTGATCTTCCTCACTGGAAGTTCAGAAAGGACCATCTTCCTATCTGATGATGATTAGCACAGAATATAGTTTTCTGTGTGATGAGGGACCATTATAGCAGCTTTATAGACTGTTTTTTCAGTCTATTGCAAGCAACTATTGTCTGTCAAAAACTAAGACAGATGTAGCGTAGAAGGATCCAGAATTAACTCCAACAGCTATGCAAATATACTTTGGTAGGAAACAATTCTCAGCTTCTTTTGTCTTGTTTTTCTCTTCCCTTTTTTCTTTACTCCATGCTGCAGTGTTGGCTCATGGATAGCTAGATGCAAAATGAGACTGACATGTTGGACACATGGATATCAAGGATG
>NW_010540201.1:0-10000 GCF_000687285.1 Phaethon lepturus | reverse complement strand
TAGAGCAGCATAATGGAAACATTGTGGCTCGGTGTTGATGTTTATTTTAAATGCCTGTGGTGATGTGAGGGTAACTGATGTGAACAGATCTTGAAACCGTCTGAGCTAATGTGTCCTGATTCAAGACGCTGTGATCTGGGCAGGGATGTAAGTGATGTTCTCTCCCCAGTACTTTCAACTTAGCACAGCATATTTAAAACACTGAGTATTATTCTTCATTTGGTAATTGCAGGGCATTAATGTGTATGTAATTTCAATAATTTAACTTGAATTGGATGACTCTTACTGTTTGATTAGTTTAGCTTTTAGAAGTGTATGTGATTATGACCTGAAAGGCAGATTAATAGCTGGATTATGGTCTTATAGATCATACAATTCATTATATTCACACTGATCAATACCTGGCACCCGTTACTACAACGCCAGTGTATATGTTTCATTCATTCAGATAGGGAGATCTATATTTTTGTTACTTTGCTTTTCAACGTATATCATGAGCAAAAGGCCTTCTAAGGTCTCTAAACTACAGCTCTCCTTATTTCACTGATGTAAGAGGATTCAGCATTTCTGAAATCAGACATTTATAAGCTTTAGTCATAAAGTCTATATTCCAAGGCTCAGAAGAAGCTATTACTTGCTAAAAGGTTTTCAAACTCCTGTTGACTACTGTTACCAAACTCTTCTTCAAATATACATGAAGGGATTACTGTGCAGGTGTTTATTTTCAGGTAACAGTTTGAGCAGCAAGAGCTCAAACAAGTTGAAAGTGAGGATCTGGCTGTGTCAAAGACTTTCTTTTATGTAGATGGAGCACCAACAGGGCACACACAGGAAATCGTTATCATCCTGGGCTACTGAGTAAAGTCCTGATGCTACAATGCAGCTGGGAAATGAGGTAGGGACCCGAGAGAGACGATCCATAAATGTATGGTTGGCCTTGCCTACTGAAAGTGTGCTTATCCTCATTTAGGACTGTGATTTTTTTTTTTTAATATGATTAAGCAAGACTTTGAATAATTAATATACATGTGAGTTTATATCTATATCTACATATTTGTATAAGAGAAAGTTACTTGCTCAGATCCAGCCCCTATGTGCTATGTGCTAGGCTGGAAGACTCTGGATGCTCAGAATTAATAAACAATAGGAAGAAAATCTGGATAAGAAAATATAAATATGTTTATAGATATATAAAAATAAAATATTGAGAACCATACCCCTGTCAGTTGCCTTGACTTATTTGCATAGCACCATAGACCTATGCAGCATTGGATAATGGGTGAATTTGTTGAACAAGATGGAGTCCCTGCCCCGGGGAGATTACATTTGTATAAGTCAAACAATCTGATGCAGAACAAGCACCTAGAGAGGTTTATACCTTTTTATTATAACACAGGTGGCTGCATCACCAGATGTACTTTACAGAATTACTTTTCTTATTATCATAACTTTGGTTAGAATTGAAAACACACTGTTGTAACGATCTCTCACTTTTAAATGGAACAAGGTATTGTTCAAAATTAATGTTAACCTCAGAGGTGCCCGCCATGCTGAATTTCATGAGACTTCCTTTAAGACTCTCTTTTCTCTGCATGAGTTTTAAACTTGACCTCAAAGAGCTATTTTAAAAAGAGAAGGACTATATTATCTTTAACTTTTCTGGAGTCTGGATTTCACTAATCCTGACTTCAGACATCAAAGAGCAAAGATATTTTCGATTCCCCAAGGAACTCATTTAATTGTGTAAGTATTTATAAGGTATAGGTTTTCTTTTTGTTATTTTTTTTTTTCTTTTCAGCTCGGAACTTTTCTGTTCTGAAATTTTGAAAAAAATATTTAAAATTACATCATTCTACACACTTAAAAAATACAGTATTAGGAATCAAGGAAACCCTTCAGTTTGCATACAAAAAAATATGAAAATATTTTCTGAACTGAATCAAGGTTTCTACAACACAACTGAAGACAGTTGGTATGCTACAAGGCACTCTCAACCTGTCCACAGTTGTCTCAACCTTCCTCCTCAAACAACCTCTTCTTTTGAATACCTCAACTTTTTCTCAAATCTTTTCAAGTGGACAGCTTGAAAAACTGAACACATCATTGTAATCTGGACAGTATTTTTTCACACAGGAAAATGGAAATACCAAATGATTCTGGCTGTGAATCCAGCAATTCAAAGAGAAATTCCAGTACCGCTTTCACAGAAACATGGCCTTTAATTAAGGAGTTGTCTAATTTCTGTGAAAGACTTCCTGTCCTACCACATTTCTGACAGTGGGCCAAAGAGATGGATCCATTTGTGAATGATTTGCTTTTGGGACAGCTCTCTGTGACTTCTCCCGCTAGAAAATTAGAGCATTCAGCTCTAGCTCTCTGATGTCATCTAACTATAAAGCAGACAATACATATTTTTGAGGACCCACAATTCTTTTTAGTTTTGTAAGTTTTACAGAATAGATGACTCACAAGAGAAAAAGAAGTATATGAACCATTTGCTGAATGGCAACTATTCTGTTTAATGAGTGAAACATCTTGCAATTTTCAGAATATTTTACAATTTACATCAGGAATTACCTTGCTGAATTCCTCGCATTTATTTACCAACTTGTTGAAGTTACCAAATACTGCAGTACTACTTCAGGTACAGATACCTGTGAAAAATCACAGGGGTTTCAAGACATCGTCATGAGAGTCATATTAGTGAAACATAGAGTATTCATGTTATAATGGCTCCTGTTAGAGTAGCTATGTCTAAAGCTCAGAGAGTCTGCAGAATTAATTTTGATGATTATCCAGTCAGTTTTCAGAACAACGGATTTTGGATTAGGCTTCAGATACATTCTTACATGATTTTTTTTTTCTAGTTTTTCCTGTTAATTGGAATTTTTTACCGTTCCTGAATTTTGCAAAACAATACTACAAAATAGATACTAAAACAATTCTAGGTGAACAATAATAATATTAAATAATAATACTAAAGAATAGTAACTTGAAATACTAAAAAATGGTTTATTTTGTAGCACTTATCAGCAATACGGTGAAGTGTTATGTTTGCATCTTCTTGTACTGCTTTTTTCCCAAGACTTGCCCAAAATCAGAAGAAAAAACTGTAAATAAGTGTGAAAAGACTAATTAATTTTCACTGTAGAAAAAACACTGATTTGAGCAAAGATTCAAGTCAATTCTTCCTTTTTTGACAGTGCTTTCTTCACCTTCTATTGAACGTACTCACTTTTGGAGAAGTCACAATTAGAGGGATGTTCCAGCAGTAAAGTAGTCCTTGTACATTTTCAGACACCTCCTGGTTTGTGTCAGAAATGAATGGTTAGTTTGCAGCTTCATAAATTAGTTACATTGAACAATTTCCACCCCTGCAACTTGTGCTGTGAGGAATGCAGTGACAGATAGATTCTGTGCTGTGTTTGCCTATGAGATGATTTTCTTGAAGTCTCATAATGAGTTGTATTTGGCAGGATTAATGAGTATTATAATGGCAAATGGATGTTTGCAGCTCAGTTGTGTTCCATCACATAGTAACATGGGGTTTCTGGTCCCTTGGAGGCCATAATTGGTGGCATTAATGCAGTTTTTAATTATGCTTCTTGAAAAAATGAATTGGAACCAAAACAAAAGCTAAGTGATCATCTCTCTGTAGTGCTGTGTGGTGTAAACACAGAACCATTGCTGTCTCTGATATCCGTGTTTTGAATGAGGCTGATGGGACTGGAAATGTACAGGATATTTGGCTGAAACTTGATTTGGGAATATTTGTATTTTTACATTGTTAAACAGCTTTTTAATTATAAGATGCAGGGGGTATTTTTCCCCAGAGAGGCTGCTCAAAATAGCATGGTGTCTGCTGAACTGCTTGCATAGTAAATTTTATTATTCCAGATGTAGCTCTGTAGCCACAGTGAGTGTCTCTAAGTCTTGACTTATTTAATGAGAGAGGGTGTGATTCCTCCTCACTATCCCAGAATGCATGTGCATGAAAGTATTTTGATTACTGGTGGGTCAGTGCCTATAACTGTGTGCCACGTAATGGGCTGGATTTGTCTGCATGCTCTAGTGGCCAAGAATTTTCTTAGTGCACCAGCTCAACAAGTTAAGACTCCCAACACCAAAGACACACCTGTCTATGTACGAATGAAAAAAATCTAGAAAATTTTGTCAATAAAAGTTGATTCCTAAGGAAAAGAGCAAAATGTAAAAGGTATTTGATAAGCATGTTTCCTTAAAAAAAAAAGAAAGAAAAATTATAATTTCGATATTGCCATTGCCATGGTATCTGGTGGTTCTTATAAGAGCAACATCACTACTGTTTCGTTCTCATGGAACTAAATATAAATCAACAGGTAAAGCAGAAAGGCTTAATTAAATGGTTAATTAAATAGTTACAGGTTATTTATTTAATAGTCTATCTGCTTTCCTGCAGTGCTGGTTAACATTTTCCTCCAGCCTGCCGCAGTATTATAGAAGAGATAATGTAACTGGAATTGCCATTTCTTATATGATACGTTAAATTTGGATTAAGTCCTGATCCAAGCATCTCTTTCCGATATCAGCCTTGGTGAACATAACTCACTTCTGATCTTGGTATTTTTCCATTAAATCCACAATATATCAATAGAGATATAGGTACCTTTTGTGTGGGCCACTTATGACTATATATTATTCCCAAAGCACTAGAATGCATAAGGCAAAAGTCTGTGCATGAAGGTGAGGCTTCCGGATATTTATCCTATTGGCTGTGATGAGACCTTTTAAAATTTTACTCCTTGATAAGGGAGATGAGGGATTGACCTCAGGTATGTATGCAAATTTCTTTGTGATAAAGGGGTCACAGCTGGAAAACCAGTTTTTTGTGGCTGTAGGGGTTTTTTTATTATTTTTGAAAAAGCTTATGTCAGTGCATGCTTACAGATTGTAATGAAACCAGATGACAATACATTCCAGATGACAGACAGACTCTGAAAGAACTTCAAATGTTGTAGTTCTGTCAAATGAATTTGCTAGACCTCCATTGACTATATAATGGGAACTCACACACCTACAACTGCAAAAACCTACAGGTAAATACTTTAATTTAAGTTTCTTAATCTCTAACTCATTCTAAGTAAAATTTTCTCCTCAGCATCTGACTTGCAAAACTACCAGTTTCCTGACAGACAGGCAGATTGAGAGCAATCTGAATTCTTATTACTATTACTTATTATTCCTATAATCACAAGTGGAAGCCCTCATCTTTGTGTTGTGCGAGGTTCAAGTAAGAAATAAAGCATACAATATAAGATGAGGAATATGAGACGCATAACAGAGGACAATGACAAAACAGTGAAATAACATAGTACTTCAAGATCACGTGAAGTTAAACATACACTGGATTCAAAGTGAATGGTTTATAAATCCTGTATTTTACTATTACAGCACATTGTTACACACTTTAAATTAGCATTGGACAAATAACTGTGCTTGGAAAATCTACTGTGAGTAAACAATCTATTGTAACGCTTTTAGGTTTGCTGATGGATGTGAGGGGTCCTCCCACACCCTGCTTCTCTTTACAAGAGGGTGTTTTACAAGAGTGTGTGTGCTGGAGGAAATGTGTTCCCCAAAACCAGCAAGTGGCCACAACGGCCACCGCACTTGTCCCTGTGGTTTGAAAGGGGACGCTTTTCAATCCTACACATTAGGTGAGGTGGGTCCTTATCACACCTCTCTGACTTCCCCTGAAGAGACCGAATACTCCAGAGACGCCATCTTCACACCGAAGTTCCTGTTTCTTCTTTAGTTGATCATTTCTTCTTAAATTCAGACAAATCCAATGGAAAAAATATATGGGCTTCAACCTATGAAATTAAAAACAAAGTCACAAACAGTAAATAAAAAGTTAAATATGATTTTAGAGTAAGGGTGAGGGTCCCTTGATCCCAGCTCGAGCCCAGGGGAGGCCCCAGCACCCGGGAGCAAACCTCCGGGCAGGCCCTCAGCCCCGCTCCCAGCCGCAGCCCCTCTGCCTTGCACAGGCCTCAGGGAAATTTACCCCCTCCGCCGTTCACCCTCTCCTCCTTCCTTTCATTTCAGAGCCTCTTCCCGTCCAGCAGCAATGCAGCTTTGCTGACCTGTACTTCTGGCATGTCACATCTATTTTTTCACACTTTCCAACACAGTGTGGTTTCCTGTCACCTTCTCTGCCTTTTGGAGCGGCATTCTCAGCAACAAATGCTTATCCCTCCTCCCTTTCTCCTTTTGGATGGGACAACTGGGCAATGGCTGTTCTGCCATTGGTCCATGAGTTGAGAAAACTGCAGGGACGTACACTTAAGCCAGCCACTCTTTCTGCTTTTTCAGATTTCTAAATTAAAATAACTCAGTGTAGAATATCCTGTGCTAAATCACAAATATTGCAGTAAGTATAAGCTATTTAATATTCATAAAGCAGTAAAGTCTAAAAAATGGCACTGACCTTCAGCATCTTTTATAATAAACTCTGGTGGCTCCAACCTCCAAGAGTTTGCAGCCTAAGCGACTCCCGAGGTTTGGTTTGAATACTGGCCCAAAGGATAAAAACAAACGGGTACCTCTTTGAATATAATCCGCTCACCCAAACGCACCTGGTCTTTTCTCAAAGGTCTTCCTAGACCCCTGTCCTGCTTGCTGTCCCAAAAGGCTATTTTCACTTCCATTATTGCCAGGGTGGGCGTAATGAGCCATACCAGCTGCGTAAGTCACCACAAAACTGCTATCAGCTTTTTTCCTGGATGTGCTAACTCCCTATACAAAAACAGGCTGGCAGGAGAAACTCACTCTCCTTTTACAGTTAATGATACTGTAAAACGCTGAAAGAAGATAAGGTGTCCGGGGTTATAAAAGTGATCAATAGTAAGCAATCAGGAGGCCAAAGCTCTTAATGTTTATTTTACAGGATAAGAAGTTATAGGGAATGCTAGCTAGCTGGATAAAAGCACAATCTAGCTGTCAGGGTGTTATGCAGCAGTTAATTCATCCTAGAACTGGATTAACTTTGAAAATGAAAAAGTTGCTTCTCTAGTCATGGAGGATGGTTTGTAGGCCCCCATAAATCAGGCAGAAAGCTGCTGAGGGTGGAGAGGCTTATGTATATGAAGTCTCAACCTCATGAGGCTTGTACCTGCTTATCAGAAAAAGAAAAAATATCTAAAGTTGAATAAGTCAGCTACATGCAGAAACAAAATATATGATCTTATGCACTGCGGATAAACAGAATCTCTGGGAAAGAAGAAGTGTTCAATATATGGAAAAAATACATATCAAAATGAAAAACATTATCTGACATCGGAAAGGGGACTGCAGCAGGATTTCTTTTAAGCATAATGCAACATTAGGTCTTTGGCAAAAAGACCTAACTTTAATTACCGATGCCCTAGTCTGTCTGTTCAGTCTCTGCTTTGCTGTGCATAATGGAATCAAATCTCTACACATCTTTTTTCGGTGAGTTGGTTCCATTGTGTATATTTGAGCAAAATCAACTGCACATTTTTTACAGTGGGCTGGATCTGTGTGGTCTTTACTCTCTCATCAGGAAATAAATCTCACATATTATCAGTAGAGCAGGCTATGGTAGAACCAGTCACCTCCCATTTGCATTAACATTGCTTGTTTATTTTATCCAATGCCTTTTGCACATTTAGCATATCTTAAAGTATATGTCAGCCATATTATAATGTTTTCCCTCTACACAAGTACCACAGATATAAATCCTTTATACGCTTGCTCTGAACTCACTTATAAATGCCCATTGAAAATGTCCATTTAAATGATGGTAATGATAGTGGAGTCTAATATGCAGGAAGATTTTCTTATTATCTTATTTTGAGAGTATTTTATTAATAACATATTGGTATAAAGGATAAGAACATTTTACCTCCATAAATTTGTATGTGCAATTTGTTCTTCTCACTGCACAAACATATTTAGGATGCCACTCAGTAGTACTGATTGAATATTTATTTAAACAAATATCAGTATTACCCAACTAGCTGGAAAATCCATGAGTTTGGTTTTGATAGCAGAGCATTTCTCAAAAATTTATGTGCACATGCAAATGTTGGTGCTTTGGATATAGGCTAAAGTATTTGCTTTATATGTATTATTTTGTTTGAATACAAGAAAGCTGGTTTGATTTGTATGTTTCCCCCTTATAGAATTGTTCCAAGGCTCTGTCAGAGATCACGTAGAGTAATTTTTCCCATCAATCTTTGCTGTGCAGCCATGCACGAATGCAGTAGGAAAAAGGGGGCAGAAATCAAATCACTTAATTGCAGCATTTTTCATCTACATCTTTTGTTTTATGGTGGTAAAGGCCCCGAAGTAGCCTACCATGATTCATGGCTGTCACTGCTGCCGTTAGCAGTTCAATCTTTCATTCTAGGCATTTTGGTACTGAAAGTACCTACACAATTACTTTGATGAATATGACTTGTTTGTTTTTTCCCCATTTTTAGCAGAGAGTGGTTGTGCTTAATACAGACATTTAAATAAGATACTATTCATGCCTACTGCATCTACACTGTTTCCCAAGTTGTGTATCCAGTTTATGAATATGAACGTTTTGCCAAAGGACTTTAAGATTGCTAAACTCACTGATTTTATTAACCCTTAATAAGTTTATATCATCAAAAATAATTAATGCTCGTTCCATACAAAAGGAATAATCACCTCAGCTCTGACACTGTGAAAACTTCCATTAAACATTAGTATTTTAATTTTTTGGGGAGGGTGGTGTGACACCACCAGTGAAACAGGACACATATTGCTGGTTATAAACAAAAGAGGTTTGTCTTTTGTGGTTTGTACATGTATCATAGAAAGCAACTACTAATGTATACTTATTAGGAAAAGCCTCAGTTGTGGCATCAAATGTTCTGGGCTATCCAAATGAACAAGGGTTACAGGAAAATGTTTTTTTTTTAACTCTACACTGTCAGCATGAAATGCACCTTCTTTTGAGACAGGAAGGAGGCATGTTTTGGGAGTTCTATTATCGCAATTTAAATCAAATTCCTAGCATAAATTTTGGCATGGAAAGCCACTGAGAAGATAGAATCACCCATCTTTTAGGATAGAATATAATACTTTTTGGTATGGAAATAGTTATTTGTAGGGATCCTCAAAGAAAAAGAGTCTGGCCTTCATCAAAAATGGCAATTTTAATTTATTAGCAGTAGGTCTATGCCCTGTCTTATATTTGAAATTCAGGGCTCTATTTTATTTTTGTTCCTGTTAACTTATTTTATTTTACTGTTTTCTTCTAATTACCTGTACAAAGGTATTTATGCCTAATAACCACATAGTCAGCCAGAAGGCAGGGGATGCCTACTTTATACAATGGTAATAGTGGTCAATGTACTCAGCAGTACAGTGCTGCTATTATGTGGAATATTCTTTTTAAAAGGCCAGTGCTAGACCTAGGCTCAAAAGCATCTTAGCCTTAAATTTAAAGAACTCTCATGATGAAATAAAAACCATAAAACATGAATCTAAATCTGGTAACTAAAATGAAAAAAAGGAATTAAAGAAATATTTTTTTTATCATAACTGGGATCCACAAACTGCCGTACAATCTCCCAGCCCCAGACCTGTGGGGTAAAAATACAGTGGGACAGAGGTGCACTGGAAGTTGCTTCTTTCGAGATGACTTTCAGAAAGGGCTATTCAGTTTTGCCAACACCGTTACAGAGGCTTAATTACACTAGGGTGAGCGGATTACTGGTGGAATTACTGCAACAGTAAAATTGAGCGAGTGCACAAGTGCTCATGGGAGCAACTTCAATATTCACCACCGAGGTTGCAAATACCCATTAAAATGTTTGCAATTTCCTTTTTCTGAAGCAGCAGGGGATGAAAATGGTAGGTGAGTGCAAATCTCTGAGAATCATAACTTTGGGGCATGGACAAAATAACAAGTTGGAAGGATGTTCACCTCAGATCACAGAATCACCGAATCACTAGGTTGGAA
>NW_010540200.1:2713-35975 GCF_000687285.1 Phaethon lepturus | reverse complement strand
CCATCCAGCCAGTTCCTCACCCAGAGAAGATGCAGTTGAAACAAGAGAAAAGCTTTGGTTTTGTCTGTGCATCATGAAAGAACTTAAAGAATTGGAGGCGAAGGAATGCATCGTTGGGGAAGGGATGGTTTGAACAAACTGAAGTGAAGAGCAGTCAGTTGTCCAGATGATATGTGTTTGCACATGTGAAGGACTTCAGGAATGAAGCAAGCAAACTACTAACCAGAAAGTATAACCCCATGCTTTAAGTTGTCCCAATCACAGAAGACTGGAAAGAGGCAGTGGTGAGATCAGTTTTTAAAAGGAATTACTGAAAGAGTGGTAACTGCTCACTAGTAGGCTGAACCAAGAGCAGAGATAGTGGACATGTGAAAGGTGCTGAGTTGAAGAGACAAGCAGCCTTATAAAACATTCAACATCTCCCAAGTCTGTTAAAATCCTTTGTCTGAGTTAACATATAGTTAAGGCAACATAGTTGATGTGATCTATCTAGATTTCCAGAAGGCATTCTATGAAGTCCCCTACCACAGACTTAAGCTGAACTTAAGAAACAGTCCTTCTCTGGATAGAGAAACTAGTTAAAGATGCAAATTAATGGTGAGAGGGCATTAGTGGTATCTCTTGGGAATTTGTGCTGCTCAAAGGTTTTGTTTGGAAATCACTGGAAGTCCCAGTCATAAATTGCTGGGAAACAGCTTTGCTGATGAGAGAGTTACTTGGGGTAGTGAAGGCAAGGACTGATTGTGAAGGCTTGTCCCTCTATGAAAAAGTCCTTCTCCAATAATATATATTATGCTCATTGATGTGAAGTGATATGTATGGGAAAAAGGTCCTTTCTTTACTCACACAATGGTAGCCTCTGAATTTATTTTTACTTAAGAAAAAGGTTTTGGAGTTTATAATGACAGTTTTGTGAAAGTACCAGCTCAGTGCAAGTAATTGCTAAAAAGCAGAGAGAATCACAGGATTTACTAGGAATGGAGCAGCGCACAAAGCATGGCGTCATTGTTGCTGTAAATCCGATTTTCAGTATTGCAGGCACTTTTAATCCCTTCATCCCAGGCAGGGTATAATAGACCTGAGGAGGGCCAACAAGGATACTCTAGAAACGTGAACCAGTGATTGTATGAAAACTCAAGTCATTCCCATAGACAAGGACTCTTCTGTCTGTGAGAGCGAGGGACAGGGAGAGTCTCTAAAGTCCTGAGTGTCACTGAGAAGAGAGGAAACAGTTGTTCAGTGACTGGATAAATTTATGAAAGATAAGTCATCATCTTTCATAAGTTCATTAAGGGCTATTAAATAAGACTATCATTTGTGGACCTGTAGCTCCTACAATAGTATGTTTGTGACTGCTGGACAAATGTGTGACTTAAAAAGCTTCTCATCATAAAAGTATTTTTAAGGCAGCAAATAATGTTGTTTCTTCCATGTAAACCAAATAACTTCACAGTGTACCAAAACGAGAAGTTACCCAATGAAATTATGGGTTTCTGAAGTGCTTTAGCCCTGTTTGTTTGCTTTTCATTGTTTGCTTTTCAGAACAGACACTTTGAAATGCTGTGCTGTCTTTATGCAACTTCTGGTTTCTGAAGTGGTACAAATATTGAGGTGACTTAAGAACAATCTGAGAGAAGAAGGAAAGTACAAATGAACTACAGCAATCTTTTCCTTTATAGAGAATTTGCATAGGTATCTCTTGTATCGCTTTATATAAAAGTACTGGTAATATTGTCATGTCCTTTAATAAAGCAGCACGGAGTTTTAAGCCCAGAGTGTGGTGTATTTCTGTACCTCAACTAGCCTCATCACAGAAATGATCTTCATACTGGTGTGGTTTTAAAACTTAGTTTTTAGGCTGGCTGTCAAATTACAGTTTTGTGGGAGAAAGGAGGAGAAGATACTTAATCAAATCCCAGGGATTCTTGCTTCTGTGGAACTTCTGTGCTGGAGTTAGTTGCAGGGCTGGGGGGGGGGGGTTGGCTTGTTTTTATTTATTTATTTTTTTAATTATGGCCTGCCGTATTCCCTGTGGTTTTACCACCATCAGAAAGCAGGGAGTTAAGTGAGTGGCATCTTGATTTTTCTTCTCGCTTTCCTTTACCAATTCCTTGATTGTCTTTTGTTCTTACATGTACTTCAGCACTGGTTTTGATACTTAACCATACCCCACTGCAGACTAACAAAATTTGTTAACCCAGGAAAAATGTGGCTAACGTTTTGCCGAATGCGGGAGATGAATCATGTCATAGAGGAGTGTGGCACAGATCAGAGCTGGCGGAAGGGGAGGGATTTTCTGCCTAAGAGCAGCAAGGCAGAGATGTCAAGAAAAGGTTTTTCTTTTGACAGCAGCAAATTCTTAGATCAGAAGAACCACATGTACAGTGTATCATTGAATTTACTTGGTTACTTTGAACTTCTTGCCAAACTGCATGTTATGGCGAAAGGTGTTAATTAAAAAAAAAAATCAAATAACAAAAGGAATAAAGTGAATTAGTAATTGTTGTATACCACATAATACCAGCTGTCTCAGAAGCCCTAGTGTTTATTGGCTTGCTGGTGGTGGTTTTTCCTCCAGCTGTGGAAATGACCTTTTCTTTGCCCACAAAAAGGTCTGATTACTGAAGGATTTGTTTTGAAGTAGAAAATATTCTCAGCATAAGCCTTGCTATCTGGTAAGAATAATGATGCTGTTCTGCCATAGCAATCTTGCCATGTCCTGTAAGTATTTTGGGATGGAAAAAGTGTGAATGCCTGAGTTTTAGACCATTAATAAATTCAGTTCTGTCAGTGCATCTTCCCTTGTGATAATTTCTGTGTTTTAGCATTTTGGTGAATAATACGGCTTTTCATTTTCACATGACATCTTGTAAATTTAGATCTGAGTCCATGAAATGTGCTTCAGTCACAAACGGTGTTCCCTTGTACTCTTCTATCCTTCTGTAAAGTGTTTTTTTTTGTCTTAAAGCACACCATATCTAAAAATTGCATACTACAGTGTTAGCAAGACTTAGTCATGCTGAAGCACTATTTTCCTTTCAGGATAAAATGTATTTTGGGGGGCAGCTAATAGCAACAAGAAAGAACACAAACTGCCTTTTTCTCCAGCTTCTGAATATGCTGTCTTTTACCTGTTTGCTGGTTTTGTGCATCATGTACATATCTTTAAAAGGAAAAAAACCCTAACCATGCAAATTTGTTGAAATGTTAGCTTAGAGATAAGTCTTCGATTTTTTTCTTCCGCTAGGTTGTTTAGTATTTACATTTAAATATGACTTTTTTCTATTAGTCCTTCTTAAAGTTAAACTTTAATTCAGCTAGCAATTTTTGACAAACTTGAAGGTAATTGCTACCTAGCATTAAGATAGTAATATATTTTTGTTACCTCTCTGGAAAAAAAAGAGGGAAAGGAGAGAAACAGCAGGGTAACTAAAATTAAATATGAAGTTTCTGTCAACTTTCCTGTTTTGCAATTTATTTAAATTTAATGATATGACTATGCAAACATTTCCTAAGGCTCACCAAAACTTAGCATGATCATACAGTGCAATCGATTGAAACTTGGATCGATGTAGCTGTAATCTATGGTACATCTTTATAAAATTAAGGGCTGTATTGATTATTGGGAGTGGTTGCTCTGGACCATATGAAAGGTCTATCTGGTGGTCTCTGACAGTTAACTCTAACAGATCTTTAGGAAGTGAAGCAAGACTAGAGCAAGCATGTAGTGGTGCTTTCCTACCAACACATTTCTGCATTGTCTGGTGTCCAGAACTACTATCTTAGGATGAAATGAAAATTTGAGGTTCTGGATTTCCACTGTATTGTTCACTTGTAGCTGTTCCTGTACTGTTTAAACACAAAGGAAGAACTTAAGGAGAAAAAGGATGTGATCCATAGTTTTGTTCTGTTTTAGTCTGTCATATTCTCTCTGTGAAACCAGGCAAGATGTAGCTGGTCTTCCAGATAATAGTTATATACCAATATCATTTGAGAGCCCCTGTACATCGGCAACACCTACGAAAATGAGGACATGCCCTTGGAAATGGACCTGTTGGAGAAGACAGCGGCTCCTCAGGAGTGTTGTTGCTATCGTATGGTTCTAGACCAGCCCTGACTCCTGACTCTAGACCAGCGGCTGATGGTGCTGGCAGGGGGAGTGTGCTGGCTGCTCCCTCTTCCCGGCCGCTGCCTCGGGTCGTTCGGAAACCCGTGCGCCAGCGCGGCTCGGCTCCTGCTTGTGCGCGGAGGTCTGGTGCGGCAGAGGTGCCGTACCGCTTGCAGGCTCCTGAGCCAGCTCTAGCTGATTCTAGACAGTTGCTCGCTACGTATTTTTTTTTAAATGTGCTTCCATGCATTTTTTGATTCCTATTTTTCTTGCATATCTCATGTTTGAAGTAAGACAAGAAGTAGATAACCCTTATTACTCTAAGAATATGGAAAAAGTCTGAAATTTCCCCTTTGGGAGTGAGCACTGTTACAAGTGTGTGAAACTAGAAAGCGTGTACTGATGCTGGCAGCCGCATTGGAATGGGTGCGAGGTGCTGCTTCTAGCGGCACGCACAAATATATAAGAAGTCGCACTGCTTTCCGAACTCTGTGTTTATCCTCATCTGCAGATAAACTAGTATCAACTGTTCTTTATTCTCTTCACCTCTTTCTGGAAAGTCTTCGCAGGTAACTTTGTGGAAGAGAGAAGGGTTAGTTGTGAACTACTCCTTTTAGCTGAAATCCTTGACAAAGTAGCTCAGACTTCCAGCTTTTCTGACTGGGTTTCATTATTCATGATCCTTTCTCATTTACTAATACATAAGAGGCTTTCATGACAGAATCTGGGTTTTTATCTGATTTTTGGTATATTTCTTCTTGGAAAGAAGCTAGAATCTGTGATGGGATAAACTTTAAGCTTGTTGTAAATACACTTAAATACTCTGGGCTTGAATAAATCTGAACTTTTAAAAATAGTCGTGCTTTGGTTGTGTAGCAGGCAGTTTATAATAGAGAGGATAATGTTAACCTATTTTCTGTGGGTTTAATGCATGTTATAGGACTGTCCTCTTTTTTTCAGAATAATTTTAAGTTCAGTCAAATGAAGAAGCAGTAATTTGAGCTAATGTCCTGGTCTTGCTTCATCTAACTTGTTTTAGCCAATATAACTGAAATGTGGGTTTTTGTTTGCTCACAAAACAAAACCCACAGCAAGTGGTCCTTGGAAAATTAAGTATTTTTAGAATAATGTAATTTTGGAAATTTTTTTATGTGTATATATATATAAAATATATAAAATGCATAAAGCATCAGTAAAAGTATAGTAACTTTAAAGTGACCATCAAACAGCTATAAGTGAAGGACATAATACTAGTTTATATTGTTTCCAGATTTTGAAAAATTCTACTTCTTTAGCTATGGTGAGTTTTTCCAGTGAATGGAATTGTTTCTGCAGTAGGTGCAGTACTCACCTGCAGCTTTCTGGCAAAGGCAAGTGTGCTGCATCAAGCTGACGTGGAAAGAAAGTACTAGTTAGAAGATAACTAATTTCATCCTGAACGTGGACAAAAACCACTGTGCTTCTATGTCCGCTCTCTGCCTTTAGATAACCCTGGTGCTCATCTGAGCATTCAGCAGGCCGCTTCAGCTCACTGATGTGGCAGAAAGCGTACCAAACAAAAAATTAGAAATACTTTTCCACTCCGAATAAGCTCATCTCCATCAAAAATGAGTGCCTGGGCTCTAGCGCAGAGGACAGGAATGTGTGTGGGGATGAAGATGGGGTTCTTTCAGCAGCAAACCATTGGCTGAAAGCAAGCTATTGTGCAAAGCTGCATTGTTAGTTTTCAGTTCATTTTATCAACATAATTGTAAAACGTGTAAATGTATGAAACCTAGCAGGTTTTTGTAAAAGTGGAGTTACAAAAATATGAAGTTATCATTGCATCACTGTTAGGTCAGAGTTTTGTTTCTTTTTTTTTTTTTAGAGGATGGTTTATAAGATTTTGCTCTTTATTTTAGGTTTACCTGACAGCACAGGGTCAGTGATCAGACTTACTGTGTATACTGATTAGTTTGACAAAAGTTTTGACCTAAAAAGTGCTTTCTGGAAAGTCAGGTGCCTATAAAGCAAAGTGTTTTCCTATACAACTTCTGCTGATGTACATCATCTTTGCTATTTGGCTGTTACCTTCTGTCCTCCCAGATCTCATTAGATCTCATGCTGCACAGGTATATCTGTCCAGCTTTGTACATTTAAATGTATGCGGTGATAACCACTGGGTTTCATGCATTTAAATGTTTTTTGCAATTTGAAACTTTTTTCAGTCTCAACCAGTTGGACTGTGATTATAAGCTTGAGTAAACTTAATACTTTGATGCGTTCTTCAGTTATTGAGGCTATATCTTGGGTGTGCTTGTTGAGGTTTAACCCCGGTAGGCAGCTCAGTCCCACACAGCCTCTCGCTGCCTGCAGTGGGATGGGAGAGAGAGTTGGAAGGGTAAAAGTGCAAAAACTCATGGGTTGAGATAAAGACAATTTAGAAAAATTAAAAGAAAAAGCTGTGCACACAAGCAAAGCAGACCAAAGTATTCATTCACTACTTCCCATCTACAGGCAGATGTTCAGCCATCTTCAGGAAAGCAAGGCTCCATCGCACGTAATGGTTGTTGAGAAGGCAAACACCGTAACTCTGAATGCCAGCCATCCTCTTTCTTCTACCCACAGCTTTTATTGCTGAGGACAACATTGTACAGTATGGAATATCCCTTTGGTCAGTTGTGGTCAGCTGTCCTGGTTGTGTTCCCTCCCAACTTCTTGTGCACCCCAGCCTACTTGCTGGTGGGGCAGTCTGAGGAGCAGAAGAGGCTTTGAGACTGTGTAAGCACTGCTCAGTTGTAACTAAAACATGGGTGTGTTACCAGCCTTGTTTTGGTCACAAATCCGAAACATAGCCCCATACTAGCTACTGGGAAGAAAATTAACTTCATCCCAGCCAAAACCAGTACAGCACTGTAGTAAGACCACTTCTAGAATACCCTGATCTTGTCAGCATGCAGTGGTCTTTGGAGACAAAGTCAACTTCCTTTAGGCATGCAATGTTCTCTGAGTGTAAGCTCAAAGCACATGGGTAAGTTTGTGGAATCTGTGTGAAAGCTCTTGAAATCCAGTGGGTTGAGTGTATTGTTGATTTGGCTGGCATCCATGCAAATCATCTGCAGGCTATATTAAGATTGGAGATTCAGATACCATTATTTATGCTGTTAAGTACAAATATAATTCTAAAGGATTATTTTTTTTCATAAAAAAAAATTAACCTTTGGGTTTCTTTTTAGCATGTTTACAAGTAGCAACATCTGTGCATTGCTTTAGTTTTACACCAAACCATAAAATTACTTCCTTTTTTAGAGACAATTGCCACATTGTAATTACCACCTTTCACACATTGTAAATATTAGAACAAACTCTAAATATTGGATAAAGATTACTCATCCAATAAGAGATGAAATTCAAAGTTCTGTCCTCACACTAATCTAAATTATATTGAAAAGGTGAAAGGTTTTAAATCTCTCTGTAGTAAATGGTCCTCAAAATTATGTACATACACATCCAGAATAGCTCTGTCTTTTTCTAGCTAAGTTTTGGAAATACTGTCAGACTTCGAAAACAGTACTGGGAATTAGCTATTTGTCTTGAAAATGCATAATAAATGTACTGCACAGCTGTAGAGTCTTGGGTGAATCCTCAACAAAGTAGTACTCTCTCACAATCTCACATACAATACTTCAGGTTGGAAGGGATCGCTAGAAGGCATCTGGCTCAACCTTCCACTCAAAGCAGGACCAACTTTGAAATTAGCTTAGGCTGCTCACGTTCTTATCCAGCTGAGTTTTAAATATCTCTGAGCATGAACATTCTAGCAAATCTCTTCCACTTCTTGGCTACGCACTTCTTTTCTTCATGATATTTAATTGGAATTTCTCTTTTTTGCCATTTGACTGCTGCTTCTCATGAGTTTGGGCACCTTCAGGAAGAGCCTGACTCCGTCCCTGTACGTTGTTGTCCTCCCATTAGCTAACTGAAGGCAGAGATAGGATCCCTCCGTAGCCTTCCTTGAAGGCTGAACAAACCTGGCGCTTTTAGTCTCTCCTTACACGTCATGTAGTTCAGACTCGTGGTGCACTGCTGGACTTGTTCCGTATGTCAGTGTCTTTCTTGTACTGTAAAGCCTAAAACTGAACATGGAGATTCCAGATGTAGTTTCACAAGTGCTGAATATAGAGGAATAATCGCTTCCTTCCACCTGCTGCGTACACTCTTGCTAATACAGCCCAGGATTTGGCTGGCTGCCTTTGCCACAGGGGCATATTGCTGAGGCATGTTCAGCTTGTCCACCAGGACCCCCAGGTCTTGCTTTGTAAAGTTGCTTTTGAACCACTTTGCAGTGTGTCCAGCAGTGTAGGGTTATTCCAAACTAGAGGCAGGTCATTGCACTTGTCTTTGAACTTTCTGAGGTTCTTGTCTGCCCATTCTACCTGTCTGTTGAGGTCTGTCCAAATGGTGACTCAGTTCTTCTGTGCGTCAACCATTGACTGTCAACCATTCCATCCTGTTGTCCATTTGTTAATGAAGATGCTACATCAGCCCCAGTATCTGTCCCCGAGGAATGGGGGACTAGTAACTGGCAGCCTGTGGAATTTGTACCATTGATTACAACCAATTAAGTCTAGCTGTCCAGTTGATTTTTCATCTGTTCAGTAGTTCAGCTGTTAAAGCTCTCTGGCTGTAAGTATACTATGAGATCATGACACAAGCTTTGCTAAGGTCAAGGTAACATCCAGTGCTTTTTCCACTGTCCACAGAGCTAGTCCTCTCGTTATATAGGACCATCAGATAGGTAAGACACAGCTTATCCTTGGAAAATCTTTGCAAGCTGTTCCCAGTTGTTGCTTTTCCTTTATGTGCCTGAAAATAGCTTACCAGGAGGGTTTTCTGCATAACCTTTTCAAGGACTGAGGTTGTGCTGCCATTTCAAAGAGGGTCCTGATATTTGACCTTTTCTAGTCGTCAGGAACCTGCCATGATCACCATGACCTTTCGCAGATGATAGAGCGGCTTTGCGATGGTATTTGCCAGCTCTGTTAAGCACCCTTGGACGCAGCCCACCTGGTCACATGGACTTGTGTGTGTGTCCAGTTTGTTGAAGTTGTCCCTAATTTGGTTTTGCTCTACTTGCTTTCACCAGGACTGTGCCACTAGCCTTGGGAATGTGGTAGCTGTGAGACTGGACTGTGCTGTGAAAACCAGTGCCAAGAAGGCATTGAGAACCTCAGCCTGTTTTGTGTCCTTTATCATTTGGTTTTCCACCACACCCATTTTCTGGGTTGGTAGTTAATAGGTACAAAATGTAAAAATAAGTAGAACTCCTGCTATAAATAGCTTATTCTAGCAAGGCTCTTTGGTGCCATGAATGTGGTGTTGGAACAGGAAAAAGTGGTAATACTATTCTTCCAAATCCCCACTTGAATGGTACCAGTCTGCCCTTGCCTTGCTGCGCTTTTTAGAAAATTATGTATTGTTTTGATGTGCATTTAAGTATTTGCTGTGTATACAGCATTGGCATTTAGTATAAATGCATAAAATCTTTCAGCTTCAAAATTGCATTTGTATATTCATATGCTTCTAACTGAATTACTGCTTCTTCCCATAGACTTCACTGGGTGTCATGTGTGACTAGAGTGATTTTCATTTGTTTAAAAAGCTGATTTAAAAACAAAATAAAAAAGTAACACTGCTGTAACTTGGGGGAGGAGGCAGGGGATGATGCCACAAAGTGAAAATGCCAAGTCTCCTAAAAATTTGCTGTCATAAGTGTTTTATTTTCATATGCTAACGTATAGCTGTGTGTTTTGTGAAGTTCTTCCTTCCATCTCAAATCTACATGTGGAGTAAGTCCATGTATTATGTTATGTTAGTTATGTTAAACTTCAGTAAAACACATAGGGGAGGAGGAACAAAGAAAACTAACTGGAATGACACAGTTTAACTCCATATTATCTTTCTCCTCATTTGTAGTTTAGATCTTTGCTGTTGAACACTATTCTGATAAGTAAACTATAATAAAACCTTTGATTCCTTTATTTCCTTGCTTGATGTTCTGGTAGGTAATAAAGATTTAGCATTTTTTGTCTTACCTGGCTCCCTGGCATGTATGAAAGCTGTCCATTTTCTGTTAGTAATGAAGATGTGCTACTGGTTGTACAGTGTAGGTCTTGCAGTTTCTCAGTGTTCATGTACGTGAGTTGTTCAAAGCTAAGATCTACAGCACAAATTCATTTTCAGCTAGTAAAATCAAAATGACCTATTTAATGCCTTCAGAGAATTTTAAGTTTGTGCTGCTGAGGCTGAATCACTCCAGCAGTAGCATGACAGTTGTGCTTACTCAGGATGTGTTACTTTGACTACTGTTGATGTTAATGGAATTCTCAAGGGTAGAATTGGAAAAAACACCCCCATGTGTTTTATTGCTAGGCTTATCTTAATTGTCAGGATTTTCATATTCTTTAGGGAATAAGAACCATAAACAATTAACAGATTCCTTAAAATTTTCTGTACAAGAGGTGCTGCACTTACAGTTTCTTGTGGTAGTTGTAAGACTATCTGCTGACGTTTAACTGCAGTTAAGTTTTACATTTCCTTGTTCATAAAGACAAAACTATTCCTAAATCATGAACAGTTAATTTTGAATTTGAGATCTTTTTTAAACTGTAATGTAAATTTAGAATTATTACCACTGATTTAAGGCTTCAGTACTTTATTCTGCTATTTTTATTACTCAGTTGAATTTTAAACTGACCTAGTGATCTGAATAAAGGATATATTATAGTGTTGTGCCAATACATATCTACAAAAGGTATGATGTGTGAGATGAAATAACAGTAGAACTGATTTTATGAAGTAAACATATTTCATTATTTTATTTAAATGGATTTTATGAAGCAGAACATATTTATGCTTACAGTATCCTTCTAAATAAAGGGTAGAAATTAAAGGGTAGAAATATCAGGCATTTTAATATCAAAGCTTTGCAACGTGTATACATTCAGAAGGCATCTGCTCCTGCTCTTTTTAATTTTTTTTTTTTTCCAGATAGACTGAATGTTTCTTATGGTGCCATTGTACTTCCAAATTCAGTAGAACTTAAAAAAAAATTAGTATTTGGAAGCAGCATTATATAATAGCTTAATTCTCTTAAAGATGGTATTTTTGGGTTTAGTTTATTCATGCTATAAGAATAAAACTAGGTAGTTATGCTCTTTTATGGTGATTTTGCAGGTATATTTATTTGTTCTTGTAATTCAAGTCCACTGGAAGTGATGTTGCAGCTACCCATTTTATTCAAGTTAAGGCCTCATGTTAATGTCCCTGTCAGGTAATGACATTTTTATACAAGGTTATGTAGTTTGTGCATGACTACAATAGTCATGCAGCCATTCCAGCAGCCATGTACGAAGTGAGTTTTATTCTTACCGCTCTCACAACTGCCTGTTACTAGTGGGGAGTATTACTGAAGATGCCAGCCTACGTAAGTGTAGGGTAGTATGAATATATCAGTGTGGAAGTAAGTTTGCGGACTGACCAGCTTTGGTAGATGGAGGTTCTGCTGAAGTTACTTAACATCTCATTCCCAGGCCACAGAGAAAGTGGACAGGCTTTCCCGATAAGGACCTCTCTGTTAGAAGGAAGAAATTTAGCTGAATTATGCTTTGAGTCTTAACTGTGCCCTTAAAATGCAAGCTGCTAAGTGGCCAATGCTGTTACTCACAGTTAGTTGTGGAAGACATTTATGAACAGGTTTTTCTCCTTTTTTTTTCTTATTGTTTGCTTTTTCCTGTCTTGTTATTGAACATCTCTTCATATTCAGAGAAGGAAATTGCCCATATCCAAAACCATGGGGAAGCCCATTGGGTTATTTTATGATTCTGAACAGACTATTGGCAAAATATCTTTGGAAGTTTATAGAATCATAGAATAGTTTGGGTTGGAAGGGACCTTTAAAGGTCATTTAGTCCAAACCTCCTGCAATAAGCAGGGACATCTTCAACCAGATCAGGTTGCTCAGAGCCCCGTCCAACCTGACCTGGAATGTTGCCAGTGATGGGGCATCTACCGCCTCTCTGGGCAACCTGTGCCAGTGGTTCACCACCCTCATTGTCAAAAATTTCTTCCTTAGAACTAGTCAAAATCTGCCCTCTTTTAGTTTAAAACCATTACCCCTTGTCCTGTCGCTACAGTCCCTGCTAAAGTCTGTGCCCGTCTTTCTTATAAGTCCCCTTTAGGTACTGGCAGGCTGCAATAAGGTCTTCCCAGAGCCTTCTCTTCTCCTGGCTGGACAACCCCAACTCTCTCAGCCTGTCCTCACAGGAGGGGTGTTCCAGCCCTCTGACCATTTTTGTGGCCCTCCTCTGGACCTGCTCCAGCAGATCCATGTCTTTCCTGTGCTGAGGGCTCCAGAGCGGGATGCAGGACTCCAGGTGGGGTCTCACCTGAGCGGAGTGGAGGGGCAGAATCCCCTCCCTCGGCCTGCTGGCCATGGTGCTTTGGATGCAACCCAGGAGACGGTTGGCCAAAGGACTGTGAGCGCACGTTGCCAGCTCATGTTGAGTTGTGTAAAATAAGCTTGATCACTCTAGCCTTTCTTTTGGCTTCATAACTCTTTTATAAACTCTTACCGTTCCTTTTAAAAACTATTCCCCCCAGTTCCCTTGGGTCCCAAGGAATATAAGTTTTATTAAGAATATCTCACTTGGCCCAAGGGTAGAAGTAGTATTTTCCTACTTCTGTTAATGAAATATCTGGTACTAATGGTGTAATGGGTACCCATGGCATGTTACCAGCCTCTGTGAAGAACAGATGTTAGAGAGGGTTAAGAATTGGTTTATTACTTTGTATCTCGACTGTGCATGCACAATTCAGAGAATTTAAGTCTTAGAAGTCTTTGTTTTTTTAGATTCTGGGGGAGAGTGTAGTGTGGTGCTTAATGTGCTTTATCTCTAAAGTGTAATTTCTTTTCCTTCTTTTTATCATACTTCTGTTTCCCCATAACTACTCAGGTAGGTTGAGGACAGGGCAGAGGCCACTTGCTTTTGGTTCCTGCATGCAGCACCCAGCACACCAGAGCAAACGAGCAAGTGGTTAATTCCCCACAGACCTGGGTTGCTGTAAGGGCAGAGCAAGGTTAGTCACCGGATTTCAACTCATCAACTGCCTTTTAATGTGAGAAGATTAATTTTCAGAGACTTCCTATTTCATCTCTTGTTTTGAGGAGACCAAATGGTATCTTCTTAAACCACCCTGTCCAATTTGAGCACTAAATCAGTGGTTGTAAAAGAGTTAACATACACAACTGCAAGTGTGTTCTTCTAGTTTTGTTCTAGGAAACAGCTGAAGTATTTTTTTCTAAAAATTTCCAGAGAAAGTCTGCCATCTGGTATGGAAAATGTTACTCTAGACTTAATTTGGCAAAAATTTGACCAATTAAAAATAACTGTACAATCTTAAATGTAAGGCAGTCTTCATTGTAGACAGTGCTACCAGAAATGTTTGTAATAATACCAGTTGTATGGTAGTACTTCTTGTTCTACTGAACTCTCCTTCAAATACCTTGGAATCTAAGCAGATAAGCAATAGGGCAATGACAATAACCTTCAGTCTGACCCATTTGTGCTCCGTATTCTGTCAGTGGTAATGCCTGTAACAGTAGCAGTTGTGTGGCAGCACCTTTCTTGGAATAAGTGTCTCTCCAAACACCTCAAAAACTAAGTAGACAAGCACATAGGGCAGTGAGAATAACCTGTAGTCCAATCCATTTTGCTTCTTATTTGTTCAGTAATGGCCGTGAGCCATTGCTAGCGAAGGCAGATAAAGGGTAAAATGATTTTTAGCTGAGAAAATTTCCCTGTATCTTTTTCTGTCAGTAGCATAGGAAATCTCTATGCTGGAAAGCAGATTGGGGTTATGTTCAGTAGCTGCTCATGGAGTGGTCCGTAACTCCCCTATCCACCATAAATTTATGTAGTTTGATTTGAAATCCACTTATACTTTTGATCCCTATAATATTCTGTCATCATGAGTTGCACAGTTTAATTATGTGCTTAATACCGTAATGGTTTCTCGTTTTCGGGCTTCATGAAACTTGTTTTCCTCTAAGGTGAGAAATCGGGCATTGTTGTTCCCTATTCCCACCTTGTTTTGGCCATGTATGAATTTGTGCCCAGCATTGGCTCTCGCTATTCCAGACAAGTAAGTTTTAGGTTTTTCTTATATGGAAGCTTTTAAATGCCTGTTCCATTTTTCCTGTTTGTGTTAGATCCTGTATCTTTTCCCCACTTTTGTCTTGCTGAATCAGTGTAATTGCTCTCTTACTGAAACCTCTTTTCACCCACTCACTGTTTCATTCTTCCTCCTCATTAACAGATTTTCTTCATTAATCTCCCACTTTTTCACTCTTCTCTGTTTTGAAAGGTTATTGCTAGCAGTGGGTTGTCTTTGAACCCCATGAAAAATCTCTTAGACAGGACCTAATTTGAGGGATTAAATAGGTAATGATGTATAGGGGAAAGTGTGTCTTCCAGGTAGGAATACAGCAATTCAAAGCCTTGCAAATATTTAGTGAGAGCTGGAGGAAAGAAGTGTGCATATGTTTTAAATGCGTAATTACAGTTTTGTTTTATTTGCCTTTAGGATGTTTGAGTGGCTTTTTTTCCCAGGGTGGCTCTTCACAGCTGTGAAAGCTGGAGTCATTAAAAAATTAGTAAGAATTTTTATCTAACCTGGAGATTTGGGGCTATACGAGCACTGCAGATATTGAAGGCAAAACTGTTGTTAAGTGCCATGTCCCCCAGCAGTGCTGTGAGTGCCAGCCCACAAGTGGGAAGGACAAGCACTCTACCTCTTAAAACTTTGAGCCCTTTGAGGCTGAGGATGGGCAAGAGTTCAATGTTGTCTTTTGCTGCAGTGGATCGCATCTTCATTTTGCTTTTGGTAGCTGGAGTTACTAATAGGCTTGCAGTTTAAATAAATGACTGTAAGGTACATACTGGTTAAAGTGCAGGGTGGTGGTGTTTTTAAGTGTTATACATGCTTAAAGCTGAACAAACATTTTGCTGGATTCTTCAGGTTGCACAGATACCTTGTGGGTTTTTTTATTAATCTTGGTAGTTTTATTAGTTTGGTGGGAACAAAATTCTAGGGCACTTTTTGTGACCTAGAGGAAAGAAAAGATATTACTGTGATGTTGCTTCTGGGCTACTCAAGAATTCATTAAAATATGGGGAAGACTTAATGTGTCTGAGAGTAATACATTTATGGGAGAAGTAGCCCTAGCTAGACTTATTTCTAGTATGTACTAAACATTTGCTGTCTTAATAAGAGAAGGAAGGTATGGAAGAAATGTCAATCATTGCATATAAAAAAAGTTTTTTAAAATTTCCTATTTATGTAGTGAGAGCAAATTTATACTTTTGCTTTATCAAGGTGGTGTGGTTAGCTTACAGTTTAGCTGGGTATCCAGACATTAGACTAGTAAAGAATGAAAAGAAAACAAGGTGCAGAATTTGTATTAATTAGAAACTGTCCTCTGAATGGTGGTGAAGAGCTCACTTGGAATTCATGGTGCAATTTTTAAAAAAAGCTTCTTTTCTTCTTTCACAGGAAAGATGATAAAGATTATGCTTTAAAGCAAATAGAAGGTACTGGAATTTCTATGTCTGCATGCAGAGAAATAGCAGTAAGTAACATTAGTTCTTTCTACTAGCAAACAGACTTATTAAAAGTATTGATTTGAGTGCATGCTGTGTTTTTGCTGAATCACGTTATTCTACTATGGGTGCTATGTTTTTATCATGGAGGTATAAAATAACTACAAATGTCATGAAAGATTTTGCACACCTGTTATGTTTGCGGTCTAAAAATTACAATGTTTTAAAGTTAGTTTACTGCCTGCCTCGGGGAAGATTAACTTTAAATGCAGCAGTTTAAAAACATAATTTAAGCCACTGACTCTAATCATGCATTTGATCTGACTTTTGCATTAGTACTTCAGTTATTTTCCTAAAGAGATTAGTTCTTATTGGCTCATAATGATTAAAACATGTTAGCTTCTATTTAAGTGAAGACTTCAAACTGGTGGTTTTGTTGCCTCGGAGGCTGTAATACACCCATGGGTATTATTCAAACATTTTCTTATGTTATGCAGGTTTGTGTATATATATTCCATGTTGTTAGAAGCTGGTGAATAATGTGGTCTAGTTATGGTTTGTGACAAGCTTCCAAAGAAACACTGGTAAAACCAGCATTCTGAAGTTTAACTGTTGTATGTTCTTAGTTGTACTGCAGCTTGGGTTTATTTTTCTTGAAATGTTTCAACTGAAATTGCTTGCTAAAAGGAAATGCATGTAACTTCTGTGTGTGTGGGGAAATGAATAGTTTATTTACAGTCCACATTCCCCAGGAGTGTAAAACTATACCCTAATTTCACTTTTATTGATTGAAGTGAGTACCAGACTTTCCTACTTTGTCAACTTCCAGTTGGCTTTGTGATTTCAAACACGTTAGTCATTGAACTGAGTAGAGGTGAAAAAAATTAAGTGCAAAGAATATTCTTCAGGAGAAGCTTTTCTTGTCCATTGACTACAGCTGCCATCATAGACGACTACACTGAACTAAAGGAGCCAAAACCAGGGTCTTAAATTTTGCTTATTTCAACCATTTTGGCAGAAATTTTCTGAATAGTGTGACTTGCTCAGGCTGAATGCTTTTGGAAAGTGTCAGCTACCGTTTCAGAGTGATTTGGGAAAATTTTTACTCGTCTTTTTGCCGTGATTTACCTAAAGAGTTTTGAAGAGTTTGTTCTACTTGAATTTGACAGGAGAAGCTTGGCTGGCGTTAAGCAGGTATCTCTGCTCTGGATATGACCCTAACTCAACTTCTGTCTCTGAAAAGAGAATCACTAACTTGGCTGACAGCTGGGAAGGATTTGGCCTCACTGTGTGACCTGAGGAGTGTTGTCATTCCTCTTGGGCAGCAGGTCCCCAGTAGTGGTGGAAGAGGAGCAAAAAGCAGGGAAGCTTTCTTTTTGCTCTGAGCTGCTGCAGCGTGCACCCTTTGAAGAGCACAGCAGTACAATGCAGGACCCACATGGGAGAGGGTTAGTGGCTGAAGGAGGGGGACGTGCTGAAGACACCAAAGATGCCAAGAAAGCAGGCATTGAGAGCAGAGAGGGGAGTGGAGCCCAAAAGCAGGCATAGGGGTAGAAAGAGTAACCTGAAACATAATTTCTTGAGCTGTAGTTGACTTTTGCTTCCAGTTATGCTTCCAGGCTTGCAACTGCTGATACTGTGGTTGAATTTTCCTGCAGTTCAATTAATAATTCATGAGGGACTTCTAGGGTTTGAATCTCTTCTCCATACTGTTCTTTTGATGTTACTGTTTAGAGTTAGTAGGAGAATTTTTTCCTTGAAATATGTTGTTCACTTTAATTCTGTTAAATAGAATTCCCCTCCTTTCTATGAATTAATATTGTGAAAGGAAAAAAAGGAATCTCGTATGGAGATGGATCAAATTGAGGATAATAGCCATTCTGTTTGTCTTGGTTATGTGTGATGTATATATGAAAATACTACTGAATTAGTCAGCAGTGTTGTAGCCTAAAATGTCATCTATACATCCAATTAATTAAATTATTTGTTGTCATACTTAAAAAGTCAAGGCTGAATGCCAGACTTTGTTACAGTGTGTTTTGGACTACCCCAATTAATGTATTTTATGAGCAATGGTGGTATTAAGAGGAACTAGAATGACTTGGTTTGCATATGAGATTCATCCATTTCAGTTTCTCTGGAGAGCTGAAGCTTGTATATTTTACTCTGTGACTATCTGGGAAGAGTGCAGGTTGCTATAAATCCCACTGAAACTCTGCCTTGTTTTTATAACTCTACAATGTCTTTTGTCTTGTCTATGATGACTAACTGTTGAGTAACTTATATGTTTAAAAATGCCCATAGCCTGCTCTTCTAAAACGTCTATTTGATGCAGACACCTAAGCTGAGGACAGATCTTCAGAAAAATAATTATTGAAATACGTCAAATACAGGGAAAGGCTTCAAGTAGGTCAGTGACCTGAGTTGAAACAGTTGACTCAGTTAGGGGATAAGCTCAACCTGTATATGTATATGAAAGACTTTCTACATTTCAGCACTTCCTGCAGCAGGAGAACTTCGATCTAATGTCCAAGAACCTAGCTAGTCTCTGACTCTGAAAAAAGAGGGTTTTTTTCAAGGATTTTATGTAAACCAATTGCTTAACTGGTAGAATTAACAGTTATTGTGCTAATTATGCTAATTGAATCAGTGTCTTTAATATCAAGATGGTTGTAGTGTTATATTCTTGCTTATCTCTTTCCCCCATTCATCCACTGTGGTAAGCATTTGTGAATCCTGCTTCTTCCAGAACCTTAACTGACCATTTGGCTGCTCATCTCTTGTTCTCTGCAGATGTGTGCACTGCCTGGGATTGCGGGTATCTTTTTGTGTGTGCACAAGTTAGAACAGCCTTGAGTCTACTGGAGCTGGGACAGAAAACTACAGGACAATAAGGAGCTGGCTTCTCTGATCGTTTCCACTCTTTATGTCTGCCTTGGAGGCATTTGGGCATTCTTGGGATTTTGTGGTTTCCCATTATAACAAATGCAGGCTGTCATCACAAAAGGTGATGTCCTCTGTGTTTGATCTAGTGAAGAGTGGCTGTAGGATGAGGAAGTTCATCTTTACCAAGAGGAAAATGAACAGTTTTGTTAGTTTTCTGTTGTGTGAGCAGGCTGTGTTGAACCATCCTTTGGTCACACTGTTTAACGTGGCCCACGGGAAGCGATAGGAACCTGCAGGGGTGATTTGGGTATAATGCAAACTTGTACCCTAAGGTTAACATGTCTGAGCATTAACAAAAGAAAGGGGAGTATTGATTTTTGTCTCCCAGGCAGGAGGCTCAGGTCCAAGTACAACTCTCCTTCCATCAGGAGCTTAGCCAGGTGTGCAGAGAGCAGGCATGCAGTATGTGGGCAGTGTGAGAGTAAGCAGAGAGAGAGCTGGTTGATGAATGCTGCTCTGACCTGAAAGGAAAAGCCTCTGCAGCAGTCTTGATCACCTCTGCAACTGCTCAGCCACCCTGTCTTTGAGCTTCTGGGATGGAAGGTGGCAGAGAAGCAGGGGCAGAGCATGTGCCTCTGGGCAGGGGAGAAGGGAGATGGGAGATGCCATTGACTAGGGGTCTTGTCTGAGTTGACCTTGGCAGAGGAGGCTGCTGTAGAGGTGAATTGGTGGTCCTAGCACACTGGGGCTTCCATGTCCTGAGTGACAAGAACATGTCATTAGATGATTATCAGGTCTCTTTCCCCTCTGCTAGTGGAGGGGATGGAAGAAGAGCTTAAGGGCTCTTTCACAGCTGGTCTGAAGGTGACCAAGGACTCTGAGGCAGCATGCAGCAGCTGAAGGGACACCATGAGGCAGAAGCTGAAACTGAACGACTCCAGGATTCACCCTCTTCAACATCTTCCCCTGGTAAGGAACAAATGACTCTCCCAGTGAGCTTGCTGGAAAAGATCCTGTACCAGCTATGCAATAAGGAACAGTATTTGGGTGCAGCTTCCTCAGGTTATGAGGGCTGTCATGTCCCTTCCACACTAACAGTGAAAGCAGTTTCCCACAAGACCAAATACAGAAATCATTTAGATGAATATAATCCTCATGTCAGAAGACAAGTAACGGTTTCTTAGCAATCTTTCCATGTGGTGAGAGGTAGCAAGGTATTGAGAAAGACAGATGTTTGATTTGACTCTCTTTAGCAAGTCTAATGACTCTTAAGTGCTTTAATTTAATAGTAGTATGGTATGTAAAATGTTGTGACTGATAAGTACTTTATTGAGCTATGTTACAGGGCTACAAACAGTATTCTTGAGAGATTTTGTATAAAGGGAGCGTAGTATTATTTTTAGTTCTGTGAAAGTGGGACAAAGATACTGATTAAATGTTAGAAATTGTAATCCTTAGGAATCAAAATATTTTCTGTGAACAGCAGAATTTGACCAATCTTGACATCCAATCTGTCTTGTCTGGATTCTTCATCTACCACCTTACTTTCAGAGAACCTTTAATAACACTGCTTCTAATACTTTGTTTGGACATAAGAGGTGCTAATAAATATTGACTTGTATGTGTGATCAGGTAAGATTCATTTGTTTTGGAAACCACAGAAGTTAAAAACAGAAATGTGAATTTTTTTTCTCTTGACATTTTGTGCTGTAAGGCTTCTTTTTTGCAACGTTTAGGGCTTTAAAAATAAAAACAAAAGAATAAAATGAAGCAACAATTCCACACAGTTGTGTGTCTGAAGAACTGGAGCTTCAAAAATGTATTGTCAGCTTCGTAATAAATTCATGGAGTGAGCAGTATTATAACTGTTTCTGTTATACTGCCTTTGTAAGCTTGCATTTGAACACTTTTGAAAGGAAAACAGCATGCATGTACTTTCAGCAAGTATTTCATTTGTTTTTAGTACTGTAGAATATCTGGCTCATGAGAATATAAAACTGTAAAATTGTATTTACATTGAAACAAACAGATCTTGAATCTACTGGGTAGAAGCTAAGCCAACTTGGGATTTAAGAACTTGTGTAATAAAATTTGGATTTTATTTTAAATAGCAAGTTTAAAGTACTTGAGTAGAACTCAAATTTTTGATAGGAAACTGAGAACAGTGATTTGAAATTTTTATTTTTTTTTAGAAATTTATTTTAGTAAAAATACAGGATTGGATGACACCTCTGGAGTTGTCATATTCTGCTCCTGCTCTTGCAGACAAGGACAGTGAACCTTCAAAAATTCAGCAAACTACAAGTTAAACTTGCAAGGAAAAGAAAAATTCCTGAAGGCAGTTCCTGCGTCTCATTCTAGTAATGACTCTATAAACATTATTCAGCCTTTAAACCAAAATTAATCATGACTAGTTTGTACCTGTTTGTACTTACGATAATATTGTCAGTCAGTTAGAATAGCTCTTCTCTCCTGCTTTCACTTTAAAGAGAGAGAGACACTGTTTCTTTCTCTGGCTTTGTTTTGGCAGGCTGTAAGGATTTTGGGTTGGCGTGCTGGTTTCCCGTCGTACAGTAGGCGCTCCCTTCCCCTTGGTGTAGGCTTGGGCTTTCTTTGCCCTATTGTAGTTGGAACTAATTTTCCCTGAATTGACTGGAATTGCACATAGTGTTTCAGGTAATGTCTCACTACTGCCTATACTCATCTGTTGTAGCAGTGGTTCCTCTGGTATCTTATCTGTTACAGGATGACTAAATCTTTGTCAGTCATCTCCTGGTCTGAAAATCGCCTGCCTTTCTGCATCGACTGCAATATGCTTTCTGTTCCGAGTCCCTCTTCACGCATTTTCCATCTTAAGGCCATGGTGTGACTATTAATATAAGATTTGTTTGTTTGTGCATCACTTGGTGGAACTGATATGAGCCTTTTTGAAGCACGAGCTGATGATTAGATTTTGAATTTATGCCATCAAACTAGCAAGATGGCACAGTAGTGATTTCTGCTTAAGGGAATGTTTTGCTTGATATCGCCGGTGGCTTTCTGTCTAGCCAGCTTTCTGACTGTCCTAAGCTTTGGGAGAAATGTGTTGCAATAGCACTCAGGAAGGCAGTGAGAGCAAGCAGTTGCCTTTTCTAAAATAGCTAATGTCCTGAGACAGGACATCAGAGAAAATCCTTCTGGGCCAGGTCACCTGGCCAATTGCTCTAGCAAATGAGTCTGTGCTCAATTATAGAAGTAAGCGTAGTATTGCAACACAAAGCAGGTTACATTCCCTGTGGACCGCTTATAGTTGCAAGCATCACGAGTCAGGGTGGAATGACATTTGCTGTAAAGCTAGAAATCCTCGCTTAGGCGAAGAGTGTTGTGTCTTGGCTCATGAGAAGTGTCTGTAGTGGTGGAGAGCTGTATGGGAAATATGGGAGTATCACTGAAGGAAGGAGATAATGTCCATCAAGACTTGTGCCAGGTTCAGCTCATATTGGATGTGAAAGGTTAATTATTGTTAATGCCCCTGTGCAAGAAAAGATTTGCTTTAGTCATGCGGTTGTTTGCCAGGCAGTCTTAATGCTGCTGTTGATTATTTAATAATGTCCCGTCTTACCCCACTTTATCCTTGTTCGTGAAGCAATTTAACAGTTTTATGCATTGCTAGGACACTTTCCTTTACTTTTCCCCAGCTGCCCCATGGCTGTGGATTGAGTATTTCTGCATTTGAAGAGGGAGATGGAGGAACCTCAGTGAGCCCAGGACTTGTTTGTAGGGATGCTGTTTTCCTTTGCTGTAAGACATTTATGAAAGTAAGGGCAAGACCAGCTGGGGATAACATGGGGTTGTAACACTCAAGTCAAACCAAATGTGTTGGCGCCTTCATCATTTGCTGATTTCTGTTTCTTTGAAGGTCAGTTGGGTCTTCCTTCTTTATAAGGGGCACTCAGACCAACTAATTTAAGGGAAACCTTTCTGGTTGTAGAAACGGAATTGAATCATCATGTGATATGCAAATGAAAATAAAAATAATTTACTAAGAGCCAAATGTATAGTTTTTATGTACTTCGCTATAGAACTTTTGTCTACTTGTGTTCTATAGAACTGAACTAGGACAGACAGAAGCAATTAAATATCAGAGTCACTAGGCCAAAAAATGGCCTTGACTATTAACAGGCATCATACTGATAGTCAAACTGTGTTTCTTGCAGTCTACTTTGTCTTCAGTGAACTCTGTCAGCTGCTGGACACAAGGGAAGTCATCTGGTAGGAAAGGCATGTGGCATAGGGACTAGAGAGGCGCCTGGTTCATGGAGAGTGAGGTTGCTGGAAATGCTGTTTACAGCCCATGTGATGTGTTATCATCTGCATGAGCTCTTTGTTGTCCTTCAGACAGCATTTGCGTTTGTCACTCTGCGTTATCACTGTCCTGGAGCATTTCAGCCTTTCCAAGGCAGTGACTCAGGGATCATCAACACCACTGCAGCAATAATTTCCTGATGGTTTTGCTGATGTATATTAGTCATGCTATTCACTGGGGTGCTTGTAGCTGTCTAGCTTTGACCCAAACCCATCAGGTTTTTTAAGCAGACTGAAAGAATATATAGTTAACGGCTATTCAGAATAAAAGGCAAAAACCAGCGAGAATGATAAACTGAGCACACAGATGCATAATGATAGCAGCTGCTATCAGTGACAGTAACAAAGGCCAGAACTCTTAAAACACTGGTGATGGGCCACAAAAGGAACCTCTCAGGTGTGTCCTTGAAGAGAGTCAGCAAGGGATTTGTGACTGATGAGAAGGAAAACAGGCTGCTGTGGATCTTCTAGGAGGATAGAGGTTTTACTGGGTATTTGAGAGGACTGCTGGGACTCTCTAAAATTTCTGTGGGATGTTTAGAGGAAGGATAAAAGGCAGGAAAGGGAGTGATCAAGGTAGACTGGGGAGGAAAAAGCGTAGTAAAATGCAGAGGGAATAAGGGGCAGGTTTCATGTACGCAGGCTACTGGGCAGCGTGCGCGTCTGGCTAACCTCTATGTAGTCACCACTGTCTGTCTTACGTCTGTTCCTAACTGCTCTGAGTGTGCTCTCTGTCCTGTCTCTGCATCTGTGATCTGCTAGCAAACTTCAGGCTGGACTAGGTGGTGAGAACAGGATGAGGTCTGCAGGGGCCAGATGCTGGTAATACCACAGGTCTACAGAAGCTGGATATGGGAGAGACATAAGTCAGAAGATGAACACTTACACAGCTCTCCCTGATGGCTCATGTGTGTGACCTGCTAGTGAACTTGAAGCATGCAGAACCAGTAAGCAGGAAGAGACCAAAGTCTGGAAAGACCCAATGCTGGAGCTGGAACCTGGATAAAAGGGCACGGCTTCTGGGCTTGGATTCTGAACAGATCTTCTGCAGCGAGGTCTGCACTGGATCTGCGAAGACATGTCCATGTGTGTGAACTTTAAGCCTCATTAGCCAGAGTGGAGAAATGTGATCCAGGCCGTTTGGATTGTTGTTCAAGTTTTATGTGGGTGCCTACAAAGAAGATGCTGCTCTACTGCCTCTGTTGATCCCTGCGTGGCTGGTCATGTCTGTATTGTGTGCGTGCCTGTAGGACATGCACGCTCAGTTACTTGTACATTGCTACTGGCTTGATTTGGAAATGGGGAAGAGCACCAGCCTGTCATCTAGCAGACCAGGAGGAATGCTGTGAATCTCAAAGTCCACAGGATCGACTATCCCTAGCACAAACAAAGGAGAATTATGTCTGTGTTACCTTGCTCTACAGACAGGGAATACTTCTGCTGCATTGCTCGAATTTTCTCATCTTTGTGTCATGTTCTGGACCAGCTTTGGTGATGGGTTCTCTGTGTGTCCTCTGAGGTGAATCACATTTAAGGTGAAAAGGTTGGGTTTTTAAAGTGAGGGATAGCTGCTACCTGGGGAATAAGGAGTAGGAGGGACTTAAAATGTGACAGGAAGGGCTGAAGGAGAAAATTACATTATTTCCTAGAGCCCTGACTAGTATCTGCCCCTTTCATTGAGGAATAGGCTGTTGTGTTTGGTACGGCTGTGTCATCAGGCCACAGGAAATCTGATAAAATTTTGGTATGGACACATGGTTGCTGAACTGTTGTGCAGTCTTCTGGGTACAGTTAATTCATCAAAATGTTTAACATTAATTTAAGCTGTCAATTTATACTGATTCAACAAAAAGTCCTTCACTAGAAGGATTGGGGTGATTTATCCTTAAACCCTGTTAACCTCATTCACTGTTGAGAGGCTGACTCCCATCAGCTGATGGTCTGATGCTCTACTGGGTCTGGCTGAGATGCAGCTGTAGCAGCCTGTGTAGTGGTGTGTTCCGGATTTTCAACTAAAGCAGTGTTGATAACCCACCAGTGTTTTGGCTATTGCTGAGCAGTTCTTGCACAGCATCTAGGCTTTCTCTTTTTCCCCACTCTGCCCCTCTCTTCCCTTTGGGGACGTAGCTTTTGCTGGAGACTGGCTGAGCATTGGTCTGCTTGTGAGAAGTGGTGAGTGATTGCCTTTGCATTGCTTCTGTTGGTTGGGTTTTTTTGTTGATTTTTTTTTTTTAATTCTTCTTTCTTTCACTTATTAAACTGTCTTACCCACACCCACAAATTTTCTTGCTTTTTTTTATTCTTCCTCGTCTCCCCCCCGTCTGACTGAGGGGGGTGAGCAAGCAACTTTGTGGGGCTTAGCTGCTGGCTGGAGTCAACCTACCACACATAATCCCTACCTGTAATTGATAAAAAATTGCAAATAAGCATTTCTTGGTTTTCCCCATACTGATTTTATATGTTGTAGGAATTATAGGCATTTACAGAATTACACAGGACTTAGATCCTGCCTTAAAATTCCTCTGTGTAATGTTTTTACAAGTCTTAAGATTAAGAGGGTTAACATGTTGAAACTAGTAGCTTCTGCACTGATTTGTAACGTTACATTGTCTCCTGAACCCTCTGTCTCCCTGTTTGGTCTAATACTTGAGATAAAAGGTCTGTGGGCTGTAAGTCCTCTTGCTCAAGAAATGCCACACTGAAGACTCTGGTCAGTAAGTAGGGATGGGAGTCTGTCTCAAATGAAATAGAAAAGAATGAAACAAACACATGCAGATAATCCGATTCCATTTTACTATCTCAGTAGCAGCTAGAATGTTACTGCATGTGATAAAGGTATCAGTGAAAAGAAACTAATTTTCTTGTTCCCTCTGTTACAGAAAGGAAAATAATATTTTACTGGAAATAAATTCAGTCTCAAAAATAAAATGTTGATTTTCTATTTTACATTCAAATAGTAGTTCGAAATGTTATTGGCTTTTAAAAAAGCCTAGCTGTTGCTTTTCTTAAAAATGTCATAATTTCTGGTAGACTGAACTGTTCCATTTGCCATCCCTGAGCTGGCAAGAATTCATCTAGTCTTGGGTAGCCATGCTTGACAATAGTTTGCTCAGATAAAGTTTTTGTTTCTGTCTTAGAAATTGTGAGTATGGTGTTATTGTAACATGAACAGTAGAGCTCAGACAGACTGGTTTTCCTTTGGTGGTGGTTAAAGCTATAGTTTCTAAAGCAGCTGATCTGGCTTAATGACTCATTTCTACTGAAAGAAGTTCTTGCTCCTAGCTGTGTCCCTTTGCTAGTGCTGGGTCTGCTGTCAGTGCCGTGAGTCATTTCAGCTCAGGATCTCAGCAGAAAATTAGCACCTTTGTGTGTCTGGGTTTTCTCCTGAGCTTGTGAGCTGTTTCGTGGATGGCTTCTGTGAGTGCTCCAACTGGTGTTAATATATGTTGTGGAAGGGAGCTGGACCTTCTTCTGTAGGTGGTGGTGACCTTCTAGATCAGCTGACTCCACCTTAGAAACCACGACTTCGTTTAGCTGACTGCATTGGCAGGCTCTAAACGAGTCATCCCAGTCAGCCTTGAATGACTGCAACCAAAATGCAGGGTTTTCAGATAATTGGGAGTCAGGAGAAAATTGGATACCCCAAATGGCTCTGTCAAAGATTACAGCCTATGGGAAAGGGCAGATGCCACAGCTGGCTGTTTGCAGAGTCTTCTTGATCCTGGCTAATAGTGAGGTTTACACAGACTTCAACTTTTAGGAAACGAATAGGAAGTGAATGTCCTAAGGGGGTTATGACCTGCTTTCAGCTTTGGTTTCAAACTAATGACTGGTTCTTTCATTAAAAAAATATGTGCTGTTTTCTGTGACTTGCAGACTTCAACTTTTCTTGTTTGTATGGTAGAATTTGTAGCGAAGACTGTTAAAGTATTCATCTTTCCAGCCCTTTCACAGCTTTGGATGTGTGGATTTAACTGTTGTGGACTTTCTTTATTTTGCAGTTGCTGCGGGAGCTCAAGCATCCAAATGTCATTTCTCTGCAAAAGGTGTTTCTTTCTCATGCTGACAGGAAAGTGTGGCTTCTCTTTGACTACGCTGAGCATGATCTCTGGGTAAGGTGAATTGCTTGTAGGTACCAGGCTTAGAGTTTTAATTGCAGAAAATGGACAAGGTCACAGAAGATGCATCGGTTTAAAAACAGGGTAACCTTTTGCCCTGTGTCTGTGGGAAACATTTTCAGTACTAAAGGAAGAGCAATGGAAAATGTTTGGTAAGCACACCCCAGAGTTAATCTATGACCTCTTTAAGATAAAAATCTGCATTCAGCTCTCAGTAGCTAGAAATCTAGTTAAATAAATGCAGATATAACCTTCCATTACAGCTAAATTAGCGTGCAGGAAAATGTAATTGATTATGCAGGTGAATTCCTTTGAAAAATTGCAAACTTATTGGCTGCATAGAACAGTTTAGAATTTTAGTTACATTGAATGTCAACCATGAATACATGAAGTGAGAGTAATGCCACTGTATATAATTGAAGTTGTAACTCATATGTTTCAGTGGGAAGAGCTTTTTACTCATCTGCTGGAATTTCATGTGTTTAGGAGGAAGGCTGTTTATTGTTAATTATAATATATGGCTTTAAAATATAAACACGTTTGAAGCAAAGTAAATCTGTTGTAAGACATATACCCTTGTCCTCTATTAACTTAATATTTGTAAGCTTTACATCCATTTGGAATACTTAAAAAAAAAAAATTCAAGTAGCATTGTAAAGAATCCAAAATCCCATGCAACCTTGATTTCCCTGAAGAAAGGTATGTGTGTGCCTTGAATTAAATCTGACATATATTTTGAGCGTTGCTCTCAATGGAACAAGTATTGTAATACTAACCTTAAAAGATATAAGAAGATTTTTATTAAAGGGTACAAGAGAGGTCATTTGGAATGAGATGGAAATTGTCATGTATGTGTTCCTGTAAGACTTGTGCAGTATGAATCATGAGTTGGCTTCTCCTCTGCATGTAGTTTAGATAGACAGCACAAACCAAAGTAAGACTACTTTCTTTTGAAAATGGTGTTCCTTGTAGTTGCTTAAGTATTTGCCTAAGAACTAGTGTGTCAGTTTTCCTTCAGCTAAGCTGAATCAAAAATGTCTTGGAAGTTCTGATACTTGGTATTGAGATTTTGTTATCAAAATAAAACTAGGGAAAAAAAAAAGTTGCTGAACAGCTGAAACGTTGAGACATTCTAAAGGCTGACGTACAAAACAGAACAAAAAAAAATCTTGAAGAAATGGAGTAAAGGGCGCTGCCTTTTTTTTTTTTTTTTTTTTTTTTTTAAAGAAAAAGCAGGCATCTGCTTTTTTTCACTGCTCCCCCATATTTACAATATACTAAGCTACAAAAGTTTAGGAATGTTTGAGTTGATTTTTTTTTTCGTGTTTCAAAATGTGCTGCAAAGCTTTGTATTTCTTTGGATGATTGTGACTAATAGTGACCTGTCCTTGTTTGTATTTATACATTTCTGCATTGCTTCATACTTAACCAAAATCACTGCAGAAGCAATTCTGCTAACAAAACACTGGCTTGTATATAAGTAACTTAGGAATGACCCTCAATTTTGACCTTTATGTTTACATGCACATACTTGTATAAACTCCAGAACTCCCCAGCTGTACCAGCTTCTGGTTGTTCACTGTATCTGGATGCAAGAGACTTAGCTGCGGTGACTGGGCTGGCTCTGTGCCCCAGAGAGACGGCTGCGGACCAAGTCTTCCAGCGCTCAGCATATCTAGCGCAGCGGGTCTCAAGCAAGGCTGGGAAGAGGGCACAGAGTATATTAGAGCAGGAACAAAAATGTCTAGGAGAGCCATCTGTCTCTGAAGATTCACTTCTCTCTGGCCACTGCATGAAAAATAAGATTTGCTTTCGAGTCAGTGGAAGTGAGAGGCGAGAGGAGGCGAAGCTGGTGGCTCAGTCTTAGGGCTACTCTTGCACGTGGTGCTTGGCTGACTGGGCAGGGACTGTCACTTTTTTATCAATGTTTCTTTCCTCTGTGCAGCTCCATTTTTACCTTTGGCAGGGCAGGGTTGTGCCTTTTCCTCCCAGGAAAGCCAAGCTCAAGGCCTGAAGCAAAGGAGGGCAGGCTGTATGGAGCTGGTCTACAGCAAGAGAAGAAAGGCAATTTCCCAAAGCGGGTTGAGTAGTTGGGTACCTAATTGGCACCAGGAATATGAAATCTCAGGAGCATAGGAAGAACACATAATAGAAGTTTGGTGCCAGGTTTTGGATGGACAAGATCAGGGCTGTTTTGATGGTCACACAAGTGTAAGACATTACAGAAGAGAAGTATGAATGCATGAAGAAGTTTTGTTCTAGAAATTACTTCTCTCTCAAAGGAGACAAACATGGAAATGGTTACCATGACTGGGGCACACCTTTGCTGTCGAAATTAGTGGCACCCTGGTACTCAAGTGCTGAGACAACATAGCCTTTTGGACTCTTCATTGTTGCTAGACGTAATTGCCTTAAACTTATGGTTGTTAAAGGCTTTTTCCGTGTCTGGCTTGGTGGCTGACTTTCAGATGGACAGACTTACAGCTTTGCTGTCAGCAGCTTCTGTTTTGAAAGTACTGTACTTAAGAGTATAGTGAATAAAAAAGGAATAAATCTGGGATTCTAATTTATATGTTTAAAATTCCCAATACAGTTTGCAAGAATTTCTTTCTGGCGTTAGGTATTGAGTATTATATTATCATTATTATTATAAGAGAAAACTTAAAACAGCAGTTAGGTATAATTCTTTGCTGTGATATACAAGATAGCCTATCTTAACAAAAAGAACCCCCAAACAAAAATACCCTAAAACCTCAAAGATCAGTGATCTGCAAGGGAATTTGCTTTGACAGTTGTATTGGTCAAGTCCTCATCCTGCTGTGGGAGAGTGAACGAGCGGACTTAGCTGCCTGCCAGGGTTAAACCACAGCAACAACTGATTTTGTTTTTGAGAGATTTCCTTGGGACAGTGATCGCTTTAGCTCGTGTAGTATTAATTTTCTAGGACTTAAGGTACATGTTTCTAGTTTTGAAAATGAACGATGAAAGCTTGGGAAAAAAATAAGAAGTCTTTGTAAGGAATTGCTGGCAATATTTTTGTGTAATGCTGTAGATCAAAACATTACCTTTTTTTTTATTTTGATTTCTTTTTCCCCTTTACAGCATATAATCAAGTTTCACAGGGCTTCTAAAGCAAACAAGAAACCAGTTCAGTTACCTCGGGGAATGGTGAAGTCACTGTTATATCAGATCCTAGATGGTATTCACTACCTGCATGCTAACTGGGTGTTACACAGGGATTTGGTAAGTGGATCCACAATGGGTTTTAGCACTGGGATGATGACTGAGGATTGGTTTTTGTACAAAATCCTTTGTTGCCAAGGGCATGTACTAATAAATACATATTTTTATACTGCAGTCAGACAGCCTTGATTAGTAGAACAAATTTTAAAAGCTGGCTATGATCTGATATGCTTATGACAGCAAAGTATATCAGATGGCTGTTTTCCTTTTTTGATTCTCTAAAACTATTTTTAAAAGTGTTCATTTAAATAACAGGCATGTTGAGGTACAGAAAATGCCTCTGGTAGTATCACTGCAGGAAAGATAAATAACTAAATGTGGCATGTGTGTAGGTGGGGGAGAGGATGATTGGCTGCAAGAACTGCTGGAAAAAAAATAAAACCTCCCTAAAATTATCAGTTTTACTTACGAAGGTAACTTTTGAAGGCCATTATCTTTTCCTAATATTTATAATCTATCAAATATAGCCATGGCAACTTTTGAAGACTTCTGCAAATAATGTAATATTTATCCAAACTACAGTATAAGCAAAACATTTTGAATGTGAGTTAGTGTTTCTTAACCAGCAAATTCTATTGAATGTTTTAAATTGGTGAATCTCACCAATTCTTACATATTTGCCTTGAAATATACCCAGAGCTGACTGGGCTGGTTCTGTCTGTTGTCTTAATTGGGTAGTTTTCCTGACCCAGTTGTCTGGAATTCTTATTCTTAGAAATGAATTAAAACCAAAAGCTATCAAAGTATGATACTATCTATATATGATGACTCTAATTATTGAAATTTCATTAGTGCATGAGAGTATCATTAGTTTGACCTTCCATTCCTATGAATCAGTATTACCAGTGCTATTCTATTCTTGGTGCAGTAAGTCTGGCTTCCTTATTACTGTTCTGGTCACTTTTTGTCTTTGAAATAGCTTTAATAGTGTTCCTGGAAATGCAGTCAATGACTAGTTATTTGTCTTCTACTTTCCATGCCCAATAAATTGCTTTTACAAAGTGCCGGTCTGTTTAAACTGATGGGAAAAGATTTATCTTTGCTAAGTAACATTGAACTGAAATACAAGGAAGCTTTGCTTTATTAAAATAATTGTATCGATATTGTTTCTAATTTGCTACTGGTTTTAGAAATAGAACAAAAGCCTCAGCACTGAGGGGAAAAAGTAAAAAAAGATTGTGGTGGCTTTGTCATGACTCATGAAATAGTGGAGCAAAACATAGTGTAGAAATATGTAGTGCATGTTACCACTTATACACACTTTGTTTTAATCCAAAATATAATGTCTTACCTTACTGTAATGTTTTGCCTGAAATAGTACTCTTAAAAATATACTGAAGAGGCATACAGAAAACAAATGACCTGTCATCAAGAATCTAAATTTTTCTGATGTTTTACTTTCTACACTTTCAGAAAATTTATGAACTTAAGCATAATAGAGTTTAAAAAGAAAACCATGCATGTTGTTAACTGGATGGCTCAGGAGATTGGTAATTTATTACAGAGCCTTTCACATCTAGGTCTGTAGCTCAAATACAGTTTAAGTTGGCAACTGTGAAAAACTATTACCATCTCATTTTCTGACCTATGTGAAATGAGTTGGTGGTCTCAGTCCAGCATGAAGTTTTCTTCCAACAGAAAAACCACCATCACAATTGGCTATCTTTTGATAATCTGAGGAAGAGACCAAAAGCTTGAGGCAGAGTCTGAAAGGTCTTCCCACTGGAACCTTGTCAAGCTGTGTTGGTGAGAATCCTATCAAAGGTGTGCAGGGGCTACTTGTGCTGCCTCATCCACAGAGACCTTTGGGCTTGTTTTGAAACTGTTCGGTAGTAGCTGAATTTAGAAGGCACATGTTTCATGCAGGAGAAAAGACGGAATTGTATCTGTCAGATACTTTCTTCTTCTTATCAGGGTCCCTGGGAATAGCCTGAGTTACAAAAGAGATTCTGCCTAGTGTTTTGTCTTAGCAAGACGGGGACATATTGGTGTGAGGTTGAGCTTGCAAGTTGAAACTTCAGTAGCATGTATTTTCTGATCCAAAGCAAAGTAACTGATATTAATGGTTGTTCTTAGGTGTGGGTTTCTGTTCCAGGATACCTGTAATATTAGCCTTCAGGAATATTGATGTTAAATCATCGATTTTAACTCCTGATTGGGTGGCTGGACAGATTTATTATGCTTCTCCTACCATGCCTTTACAATGATAGGTGTTGCTGTAGTTTCTAAATGTTTTATGTTTTCCTAGATTTAGATGTGTACAGACACAGAGTTGCTTAAGTAACATCCTTGCTTTCATTTCATATAGTAGCTATTGTAAGAGTGATGTTGCTTGGGGATGGTAGGAAGATAAAGAATATGGTACTTTGTCAGAAAAGTCTATTCTTTGCTACATCTGTCTCATAGGATAAGAATTGTTTTAAAGGGTAAGAAATTTCATCTCTCGGGAAAGTAATTATGCTCCATCGAGGTGCTACTTTCTGGGTTTTGGTTTTTGGGTTTTTTAAGATGTCTTAATGATTAAGTTAGCTTTTAGTTAGGTAATGTTTTGGAGTTGTTTTGAGATCTTGACTTTTGAAATGAAAAACGAAGTATGGCATAAAGTAACTCCTTTCTTGCTAGCATCCACAAACCAGGCAGTGAAACTTCATGGCTATTAAAACCACATAAACTTAGACTGTGAAATTTGTCTTCATAATGGGCATATCAAAGAATCTTAACTTATGTAAAATTTGTAGAAAGTGAGTATATTCTGTATGAAACAGAAAAAACGGTAGGAAGACAAAAATTGTCTATTTTTTTAGTTTTTTTCTAGTCCTGGTTTGTCTTTTACAAAAGAAATACATACAAATCTTAGCAATAACAACAGTTTAAATAGTTAACTTTCTTTGCTGTTTTTTTTCTTTCATTCATTACATGGAAGC
>NW_010540200.1:0-2682 GCF_000687285.1 Phaethon lepturus | reverse complement strand
ACTCTTTCCATCAGAGCAAGAGAGATGTTGGTTATATTTGTTACCTTTTGAACAGTGCTATGCTTAAGTACTTAGCTTTTCCATAGGTCTTTGAAACATACCAGTAAAATTTTTCAACAAATAAATGTCAGTCCTTTTAAAATTTCTTACTTGACTTGCATAGTCTTCAGCTTTTTTTAATTTCATGACTGAGAGCAGTTGAAAGCAGATTGTTTATTCATGCGCTGGCTGTAGCGGGAAGGAAATAAGAACACTTCATTTAATTACCACAAAGTGCATCAATTATAGTTTTAATACTATTTTGAATTTAGTTATCAAGCATGCTTGAAGCATACTGCATTTTGCTGATGACTTTTCGTAGTATTTTTTTCCACTTTCTGATATCCAGCTATTGGACTTCTTTCTGTACTCAAAGTGCTTATTCCACACTAAAAATAAGTATAAGCAGAAGACTGGCTGTATGTCTGTTTTCATCAGTCTGTTTCCTCAATAGCATGAGGACAGAGAAGATAGATGTAGCAGTGTGCTTGGAACATTCCTTCAAGGAATGGGCTCAAAATAGAGGCCCCTTTGCATGGTACGGAAATTTATACCATGCCTGTTAACATTTAAAAGTGCATATTTATTGGATATTAGTATGTAGTAAGCCTGTCCACCCATTAGGATCCAGTCTCAGCTAAGAGATGAGCCCCCCTTTGCTGGTTTTGTGTGGTGACAGTACGATTAATCTGCAGTTTAAATTAATGATATATTAACAAAATATTAAATTAAAAATAGACTTTGCACTGAAACTATTTAAAGTGCTCACATGGTGCAGCAATGCTTAAAAATATACTACCACACCCAAAACCACCCCCAACCAAAAAAAACCCCAAGGAAATCTCAGCGGTCTTACTTGTAGTACCGCAGCTGAGACACTATGATGAAACATTTTTTGTTCCCAAATTTTCAGACTAAATTCCCTGGCCTGTTTCCTTGTGCATGGTGTGAGTGGGCATAAACAGAATGTTAGTGAGCTAAACAGATGAATTGCCACTTGGCAAGCCAGGTATGGAAGTGGGTAACACAGCGCTAGGCTCCTGCTTCCCATTCCCCTCCTCCTGTCTCTTGCCAAAGGAATGACAGTCTTTTAGCCTTTATCGGTAACATCCATGCCCTAATCCGTGTCCTAGTTAGTCTGGGGTTGTGTCACTGGGGATGTGACCGTTTGTAAAGTAGCACTAAGCACAGGATACTGCAGCCTGTTTAATGCCTTCTTACTGTGCAGCTCAGCTAAACTGCTGCTGTGAGATGAGCACTGGTTTTTAATTAGCTTTCAGGCAGACAAGCTTTAATACAGTTGGAACGTAGCTTCCTAGGACCTGGACTCTTCCCAAGGATACCTGCTGCCAGGTTTGGGACTAGTGGGAACGTTAAGGATGTTCTTTTAACAACAAATGAGGAGATGCCACTACCAGGGTGTTTCTTTGTAGACAACATCTTAGTCACCGTCCAGGCTCTGGCTGTGAGTCACTTAAGTATGTGCTTTAGGCAAAGTTAAATATATGGAACTCTTACCCTGCCAATTTGCCATTTTCCACATTAGAGCTCTTGAATCCAAGGATGTCTCCGTCATCAATATTCAAGGGCTACTTCAGGAATACACGAATACCCTTTGCTCCTGCTGTAGTGCTTGTGGAACTGTGGTCATTTGAAGGAATGAACTTGAATGCTTAAAAACAAATAGTGGGAAAAGCTGTGCACATTACTTGAAAGACGTTAGCAGCTTTTAAAAGCAGTGTGGTCTTCTACTCTGTTTAAGTATACAAACAGATGATAGGCATTATTTCCCAAAAGGTACTGTAATGACTTATTGGTCATTTGCTTTCAAAGGAGGAAAAAAAAAAAACAACCCGACCCAAACCCAATCACTATTTTGGTTGTCAGCTGTTGCATTTCCCAAGATTTTTGTTTCTAAGGTATTTTTTTATTACACAAGTGTGTGCTTTCATGAGATGACAAAAGGCCAGTGTGTCTGGCAGAACCTTGTTTTCTTACATAGTCTGTAATAAGATGCTTTCCTGTAAGTTGTAATTTACTATAATTCTAAATATTCTATAGTTAAAGTAACAAATGCTGCTATTTGCAGCTAGCATGACTACTCCCTTGCTTGCCTTTCTGAGCATTTTCTTTAGATTAAACTTTCAAACCAGTAACTAATCGAAGTGTAGAAATGATCAGAAGAGATGGCAAAACTAATTTTGATGCTCATGCCAGTGACTTTAAGAAAACAAACAAAAAAACCCCAAACCTGAAAACCCAAATAAAGTTGTTTTTTTAAGAACTTCTGGTGGGTTGACCTTGGCTGGATGCCAGGTGCCCACCAAAGCTGCTCTATCACTTCACTCCTCAGCTGGGCAGGGGAGAGAAAATACAACAAAAGGCTCGTGGGTTGAGAGAACGACAGGGAGAGATCAGTCAGCGATTACTGTCACAGACAAAAGAGACTCAACTTGGGGAAATTAGTTTAATTTATTGCCAATCAATATCAGAGTAGGGTAATTAAAAATAAAACCAAATCTTAAAACACCTTCCACCCACCCCTCCCTTCTTCCCAGGCTCAACTTCACTCCTGATTTTCTACCTCCTCCCCGCAGCGGCGCAGGGGGACAGGGAATGGGGGTTCTGGTCAGTTCATCACAC
>NW_010540199.1:0-688 GCF_000687285.1 Phaethon lepturus | reverse complement strand
TGCGCTTGTGCCCCTGAGGTCAGTCTGCCTCTGGTCAAAGCAAGCCTTGCGGTCGAGTCTCGGTGATTTTAGCGAGAATGTAATGTTTCTTCTTCCAAGTTTATCTGGAGCCAATTGGGAGAGAAGATGAGTGCGCTTCTGTTTTTGTCAATATTCTCATCCCCATCTCACCTCTTGCGAGTTTCTTTTAAAAGACCCATTTCTTCATCTTCTACGTGGCCTAGGGCTTCAAGGGTGCCACCAGCTGGACTGAGCGGAAGGCTTCTCTTCTGGCAGTCTGGCTGCCTTCATTCTGGCGTTGCTTACCCGTCCGATCCGCAAAGATACAGCTGATGAGAAGATACCCCAGTGACAGGGCTCTGACTGTGTGGATGGATTATCCGGGTGGAAGATCGATTGGGCCGGGACTGCCAGAATACCCAAGGTCCCCTTCAAGAACCCACTCGGGACCTGACGCAGCGTTATGGCGCTTACACCTGCAATATCCCGAAGATTTCTGGCTGTATTTATTCTGTTACTCTCTAAAAGACCACGTTCCTACACCTTTATGCACGCGTTACCCGTGTTTGTCAGCGGAGGTTGGTAGCAACGTGAGAAATGTGGCAACTGCGTGTAGGCACGCTGGGGCCAGCGCTGCTTGCACCGGGCCAGCAGAACAGAGCACGGGAGGGAGCACCCCAGCTTGTCT
>NW_010540198.1:716-6731 GCF_000687285.1 Phaethon lepturus | reverse complement strand
ACGGCTGCCACCACCATCCCAGCACCCCGGGAGCCCTTTCACAACCCTGGGCAGTGCCGGGGGAAAGGAGACCTTCCCCCATGCACGTCCCTTGGGACCACCACCTAGTTTGGCTGGAGGGAGACAGCTCTGCAGAGTCACAGCCCCGCTCCCAGCCCTTCCCGCGCTGCCAAGACGGCTTCCCAGGAGCTGGGCAGAGCTTCAAAGCAGCCGGTACCATCCGCTGGCAGTCGAAGCCCATCTGGTCCCATCCCCAAGGGAGACTGGGAATGGGTCCCGTCGCCCCACTGCTAGGGCAATTCAGTGCCAGCCAGCGACCCGGTGCTGTGAGCTTCCCGTAACAGTGCCCTGCGGGGCTCAGGTGTGCTGCTCCGACCACATCCCCTCCTCTTCAGGATGTCGTTTCTCATCTGCTTCTCCTCTCAGCATCTATTTTCGTCGCTCCCTCCCGCCCCTTGAACGAGTGCCACAGAAATAAAGCACTGGGCGGCTCAGGGGACTGGCCAAAGCACGAGCTGTGCAAATGGCACCAGGCAAAATGCCCGGTATTATTCTGGCACTGGGACCGGCTCTTTAGAGACTGGCCAGAGCCCTCCCCTTCCCCAGAGCTCCTGCAGGAAGGGGCACGTGCAGGGTGGAGGTAAATTGTGCCCCAGCCACAGCAGATGCACAGAACCAGCAAATCGCCCCTCGCTTTTTGAGGTCGGACTGTAGGATGGGGCAGAGGAGGGAGCAGGCAGGGGTGGGACAGCAAGGGTACCCCCGAGGCAGGTGGGCAACATGGCAGCAAGCATCCGAGCATCTCAGTGGTTGCTCTGGGAAAAGAGCTGCGCCCAGCGCTGATCCTGCCCGTGCCACCTTCCCGGCATCTCTGCTGGGTGATGACGGGTGGGTGGGAGGCTGTTTCTCAGACTAAGCGAGACCCTTCTGCAGACGGACGGGTGGGTGTCAGCACCACCCGCAGCCCACGAGCACCGGCCAGCTCGCTGGTGCACGCCTCATCCACCCCCAGCACGGCTCCCGTTTTTGGCTAAGCTGCTTTAGAAGGCGGGAGAGAGGGGAAACCCCATTTTCTCCAGTAGCCAGGTGGCTGCACACCGGTAGCCCGAAGGCTCTGTGCTCCCAGCCGTGGGGCAGGCGCACGAGGGGCCTGTTTCCGACACTAAATCTCAACGTACACTTCTCCCCAGCCTCGTCTGCTGCTTGTCTGCTTTGTCATGTCTGGTGGCTCACATCCCTCTATCCCGTAGCGTCCTCCATTCCTCTGCAGTGTCTTGTCTGTCTCCTGTATCATTTCCAATGTCCACCACCATCCCGGTCTCATAGTGCTCTGTGGGTGGCCGGTGGCTTTTTGCTGCTGGACCTGGACCCGGACCCACCCTCCTGCGAGCGCCCTGTCCCTCTGCCTAGCCGGATACGCCCTACCAAAGGGTAAAGCCCTTTTCCCCCCCATCAAAACTGCTCTGTCCCCTCTCGACAGCCTGTCCTCACCGGGGAGGACGAGGACATGAGCAGGCACTTGCTCCTGCCCTGCGAATCACCTCCGCGCCTGGTCTCGCCGGTCCCGTTGGACGGCCCGGGGTGGTTCTCAGCGATGGGTCAGCGCTGTGGCTGGTGAGCAGACGCCATGCCTCCCTCTCCTCTGCAGCCTGCGGACGTGCACTCCCTGGCCAAGACACTCCCGTCCTCTTCCAGCTCAGGTACCAGACCTGGCACCCCTCAGCCCACGTGCCTGCACTGCCTTGCCCGCCAACCGTGACAGCGGGGGGGTGACAACCCGTGTCCTACCCTCTCAGGGAGCCGGGTCACAGTAGTGTCCTCCCAGCTCTGGGAGCTGCAACGTCGTCCCAGGCCCTCCAGTTCAACCACAAGACCGTCTCCACATCTTCCACCCTGGTGCTGCCGGGAGCCCTGAGGTCATCAGAAACCTCCCTTTAAGAAGAAGCTGTGGACAGCCTGAGCTTGCCAGCCAGTTCCCTTCGGGGGCTGTGAAGGAACGGGGTCAACGCAATGATTTGTTCCTCATCAGCAAAGGTTACCTGGGGAATTTCTCCTACAAGCTGGCCCAAAGCCTGGCTTGCAGGAAGACATTCTGCTGCAGCGCCAAGGCTCCAGGCAACGGTGAATCCTCCCAGCATCCAAAAATCTCCTCCGGTGCCCAGTGACCCTCCAGGAGGGGGAAACTGCAGCTTGTTTCAAGGCTGAATTTGTCTAAGTTAGGTTTCCAGCCAGCTGACCATCGCATGCGATTGCCAACGCTCCCAAAAGCCTCCCCCACCAGGAAACATTTTTATGTGCAAGTACCTATAAAAATGATCACGTCACCTCCCAGGCTTCTCTGAGTGAGCGGGACAAACTGAGCCTCGCATCCTGCAGTTCATTTCCCAGCCCGTGGGACCAGGGGCCCATGATGAGTGGACACCACGTCTGGTTGCACGTCCCCCTCCCTGGGCCATCAAGTCCTGGCTCCTGGCAGGTCTCCAAGCCCTCGGTATTGTCATGTCTTTCCAAGGCTTGTTGAATGTCAGCGTCGGCATTTCAGGGACTCTTCCAGCAGCTCATTCACAGCCCAAGGGTGTAAGTGAACCGGCCTGTTGGTCCGCAGTTGCACAGCCTCCTCCGTTACAGATGTTAATTTCTGAACTCCCCCAGGACTGATCATGTCTCTACACTTTGACCCAAGCGCAGGCTGGAGTAATCTGTTGAATACTTACGGTTTTGCTTGTCACACTTTGACTCCATTATTTGTTTTTTGCAGGGCTGGGATCGGGGGTTGGCTTGATTTGGTCATCCTAAATGAATATTCTCAAAGACTTCTCGCTGCCATTAGCCAGTGACAGCTCGTTGATTTCTTTGGCTTCCCCTTCTACCACCTGCATGCTTTAACCAGCAGTTCTTTACACTGCTGCAGCCCTCCCTTTTCCCCATCCTCCCAGCTTCTCCAGGCCATGCAGCTTGGTTTCTGACACACCCCAGGCTCTCGGCAGGAAGCCTTCTTCATGCAGCAGGAGAAGTCTCCTGCCCGCTCTGCACGAGAGGTGGCAGGGCAGATGGGGGCATCCCTCGGACCAGGTGGACTCTGCTTGCAATGCTAACCCTGGGTATTTCATCACACATCTCCAACCCTCTCCGGTGTCTGTCCGCAGCCAGCCTGCCAGGACCCTGCCCAAGGTGGACAAGAGCTTGAGCCACAGCTCTTCTCATCCGATCACACCTCTCTGGTGGGATGGAGCAGCCCAGCCAGGAGGCTGGCTGCTCTGCTGAGTCTAAGGGTAGACCCTCCCCCAGGTCTTCACCAGCTGCCATCGTCCTGCGGTACCAGGAGGTGCCACCAAGGTTCTCTTTACTCGTCCAGTGGCCACTCTGCTCCACACCACCACCAGCCTTCCCATCATCTGGCTCTGCCTGCTCAGCATGAGTCACCCCTCCAAAATTCGTGGTCAAAGCAGAAGAAAGAGGATGAGGAAGAGGGAAGGCACACTGCCCTCTCCAAGGCAGCGAAACAGAGTGAACACTTCGGCCTTCATCCAGCTTCCTTCCCTCTACCCCTAGATGCGGCCCGGGCTCCCGCCTGGTCCCCACCTGCTGCATCACTCGGGGCAGAGTGGTCCTCCCCCTCCGGCTGCAGGCCACCACGCTTACACGGCCAAACCACCTCTGACAGCTTCTTCCCTGGGAGAATTATTTTGGTCTATGAAATCATGGCTTTTGGGGCACTGTTGGGATGTCCTTGAACGAGTCCCAGTTTTCGCTAACACCTCCCACTCCAAATTTACAGTCCCAGCCAGTCACGCCAGCGATTGTTTCGCATTTTGGAAAATTGACCTTTCAGATGTCCAAATAAACACTCCGTTCATCGATGTCCAAGGCGAGCGCAGCCCCGCCGCCCTCCAGTGCCTACAGATCCCCCGCGCCGCAGCCCAGCAATTAGCCTTTGTCGTTAGCAGAGCCCGCTCGCTCGTTACCCTGACAGCGTCCAGAGTTTTCCGTAACGACCGTCTCTTATCTGCGATTTTCAGAAACTCCCGAGCAGTTACGTTGCTGGCTGCACGAGACATCCGTTAAGCCTCTACCAGGCATCTCCGGGGAAGGAGCGCTTTCCCTCCGCAAGCCTCTCCCGTAAGCTGCAATCACACTTCCCCTAAACGACCCCGTCTCTAATTAAAGAAGCTCGGCTCTCTGCGGGGCTGCCCGCGGACGCCGGAGCTATCAGCGCCGCGGCAGCAGCCGTGTCGGTTCCTCTCCTGACCTGTTGCGTGACCCGTGTCGGTGCAGCCGCGGCGTGCCCGGGGTCACGGTGCTCATCAAGCCTTTTTATCAGCCGTTCCAGCACTCGAACAACCCCTCCTGGCAGCAGCGCTTCATTCATTCCTCATCCCATTTTTCCCTCCCTGTGAGGCAGGAAAATATTTTACCTTCGGGGTTTTTCTTTTTCATTGTTTGCCACAGACAGCTCTGCAAACACCCTGAGTTCAGACTAGTCCTTTGCCACGTTTTTGGCAACCCCGGGGACCGAGTCCCTTCCAGCCGCCTTCGCTCCTAAGAGCCGGTTTGTTTGCCGTAGCTCACACTATTTCTGGCGATAGTTTCACTCGACTGACTGCTGCCACTATATTTGTATCGTGTGTTGGGCAATAGCGTGAAGAGACTTCATGATTCTAAAACCGGCTATTTTTGGGACACGTGCGTAGCGATGCTGGGGCTGAGGTCAGCCATCCAGCCACGTGCACACGCCGACCTCCTGGAAACTCCGCTACCCTGTCCCACCTCATGGGACATGCTCTGACACCCAAACCTGTGCCAAAAGGCTCAGCTCGTCAGCACAAGGTCACTCACAGTGGGGACCATCCAGCAGCAGTCGACCCGGGGTCCTGTGCTCGCCAGGCTCCCCTGGCTCATACATATGGTCCACACCAAGCTCCTAGAGCCTCCTTGATCTCCCAGGCAGCGGGACTACTTGCAAGAAGAAAGTTGGCAAGGCTTGGATGCCAAGTTTAGGAGGTCTCCGCATGTGGTTGGGTACTGGGTACACTTTGCCGGGCATTGGAGATGATGTGGGTAGTGCTCGCTTGTTGGTCACACCAAGAACCACTGCTCCAGGAGGTGCTCGTGCAGCGCTGCCGGCTGTCTGCCACCCCCATGTCACCCAACAGCACGTGTGACTGGTCCATCAGCAGCGGTGTGAACCTGGCTCCAAGCACGTTGCATGGACCGTTCCCTCTCAATGCGCTTCCCACGGCATCCAGATGCCTCCATGGGAATCAGGGGTGAATTTGGGCCCCTGGTCACCTCCTCACCCATGGAGCCACATCTCCCGCATGAAGGGCTACATCAGGACCAGCTTTCTGCACCACGTGGGAGAGGGCCAGATCCCACCACACCAAAATGGGCACTGCTGACAGATGTTCCCACAGGTGGGAGGACAGAGGCTATAGCATCCCTTCCCACACAGGCAGAGGGGATGCGAAAGGCTGTTGGCTCCAGCCCAATGCCGGTCTCCTCCAGGAGACCCCCTTGTCCCATGGGACAGACCCTTCACCTTGAAGATCTGCAGCGTGTCATGCTGTCAGACCCTGGAAGGGAGACCCAGGTCCAGAGGACCAGGTGGCAAGGGCTGTCCAGGCTGCTGCTGGTAGCTGACAGAGATGTCCAGGGGGGCTTATTGACCCCAACAGATGCCAGTGCCTACCTGAGCTCCCCAAGGACATGGAGCAGCTCTGCTCCGGGCGTCCACGGCACACCCGACATGGAGCAGCCCCTGGGCCACGGCACGGGGTTTCGGAGGCACCGGCAGCGGCAGCGCGGGCGTCGGTGACTCATGGAGTGAGAACAGGCAGTTCTGCGGGACCAGGGAGCCCGGGGAGACAACAACAGTCTGAGATTTATTCCACAAGGCAGCCTGAAAACAAACCCAAGGAATGTTTATTATTTTTCCTATGTGGCAGGGAAATAAAGCACGATTGTCTCTCGCCTGGAAATGCTGGCATCCCCACACACGGCTCCTCCGCTGAGATA
>NW_010540198.1:306-588 GCF_000687285.1 Phaethon lepturus | reverse complement strand
CCCCTGCCATGGATGCGTCTGCTTGGGTTTTCTTTCCCTCCGGCACAGCCCCCAGGCTGGGAGTGATGGATGTGCATCGACGAGGGATGCCATCACCCCTTCCCCAGAGCTGTTTCCCCTCTCACCGAGGGAGAGCGCTGGTGGCACGGGAGAGCTGGGACCTGCTGTGCGGCTACCACATTGAGTGGGGATGCTTGTGTCGAGTCCACACCTTGCACCTTGCACGCCGGCTGCACCCCCCCTCGGCATCCTCGCAGCCCACAGCCCCACTGCTTCCCCTCC
>NW_010540198.1:0-229 GCF_000687285.1 Phaethon lepturus | reverse complement strand
CACCCACCCCAGCCCAGATCCTCTGCAACGAGCAGCCAGTGGGCAAAACCTCAGAGACATCACAAGGAAGACCAGGGCGTATCCAGCACTAATGCCCAGGCACCCCACAGGCAGCAGAGATTGGCCCCAAAACCCAGCTGCTCTCACCCCACACCCACATCCCGTTCGGGCGTTCTCTTTTGCTCTGCTAACCCGCTGCTGCCAAGAGGCGCGAGCCTTTGCGCCCCTT
>NW_010540197.1:565-3345 GCF_000687285.1 Phaethon lepturus | reverse complement strand
TCAAAGCAGCAAACTGCTTTGCCTGTATTTCTACAACAACCAGTTCATCCAGTTCTGTGTACATGCTCTTCAATGGTGGAAGGAATATCAAAATTAATAACTTGTTGAACATTTTCAACATCCAGGCCTCTCGCTGCCACTGAAGTTGCCACAAGAACTGGACATTTTCCAGAACAAAAAATCCTGAAGAGCTACTTCTCTCTCTCTCTCTCTCTCTCTCTCTCTCTCTCTCTCTCTCTCTCTCTTTTCTTCTCTTTTTTTTTTACAAAGAAAGCAATAGCTAGAATAGATGTCTCAAAAAATCTGCAGTATTATTTATGATACAAGTTAAAAGGTCATGATTCATGGACAGAAGTAATTCTTGGGGAAAAAAACTAACCTAACCTATACACTATCAGTTTAGGTTTTCTGAATTTTTAATGGTTTAGCAGTAAGACACAGCAACTATTTTAACTTAAGTCCCTAGAGAAATTACTTTTTTTAAAGAACAGCATAAATTAGGACTACTTCAACACAGCATGTAGAGGTCCACTTAGAGGTAACATAATAATCTGAAAGCTGAGCATGGAGAGGTAAAGTGGGAAGGAAAGGTGCTAGGGCAACCATAAGAGGATTGAGGAAAGGGGAAAATCCCACAGGACTGCCTTCTCAAGGATGTAAGTTAGTTCAGTCTAAGCCACAAATTCAGAAATCATCTCCACAGAGTGCTCTGTCAGAGGTATGTATTTGAATATCCTGTGTCAAGGCAAGGTAGTAATTAACTTGTGCAAATACAGGAAATAGTCATGTATCCAGCTCATTGCCTCCCTAAGAAGATCCACTTGTTTGATTATTTCTTCATGCCATAGTTAGAAGTGCTTTTCCTACCACTTTGTAGTCGGGAGCCAGAATAGCAGAGATGAAGTCTACCTAGACTGCATAGGACATTTTTCAGACATACCAGAAAGTGGTCAGCCAACAGTATAGAACTTGCCTTTTGTTTATCATCATGAGAAGAAAACTAGATTTGTTCTGGGCTTTGCATTTTTAAAGAAAAGTGACAGATTATCTAGTACTTCGATTCTGTAGGTGAGTTTAACTCATGTTCTTTATTGTCCAAATGAAAGAAGAAATTAGAAAGCTAAAACAGTGCTCTGTTGAATCTAACATGGGCCATTTAGTGAAGTCTGGTATGACTGCTATCCTAGAGAAGATCAACTAAGACAGAGTGGAAGGTCCACAACTGCTACTTGAATTTATGAATATCATCTCACCAGTAACACCCAAGGGTCTGGTTTTGGTCACACAAATGATGACAAAAGCTACATATAAAGAACAGCTGATTCTATTGAATTTATTATATACTATTGTTTTGTTTAGCAGTAAGTATAAGATTCTCCAGTTCTTATAGAGTATTTGAAGTGTGGTCAACCACAAAAATGTATACTCAGTAAATGCAGTGAGAACCAGCCTTCAGAAACATTATATTTTCAATGGGGCAGAGCTGCTGAGGATTACAGGGCTATCTGAACCAAGGCAAGATAAGTCACACAGATATGGCCAAACATTAAATCTTATGAAAAGCTTCTCGTAAGATATAGAATTAAGTGACTTTCACTTAAGTACTTACCTGTGGATGCTAGTGGCTGATATTGTCTCTTGACAAAGAAAGGCTGCAATGTAGTCTGCTTTTTTCTTTTTCTCCACAAACACCACGGTTCATTCATGACCTACATTAAACGAGTTCAGATCCACTGCAGTATGAAACCTGATGCATTTTCACTATTCACAGTTGCAGTTATTTATATAAACACCTAATATCAGAATGGGTTTTTAATGAAGCCATTAAGGTATAATTATAATTTATTGCCTGTGTTGAGCTAATTAAATTCAATCCATCAATTTCTAGATCAATACAGAAAAACCTAGATGTAGAAAGGTGCGTTGTATTTTTATCCTCAGTAAAAGGAGGAAACATTAATTTTGTTCTCTGTAATAAGTCCCAGTATGCGTCCCTTTTCTACAGCATGTGGCTAGAAGTGGCACACCATTCTGAGCACTGTACAGCAAGGTACACAGACCATTTTTTAATTCCAAATTCCCTTCCAGTTTTCAGCATTAAAACATATGATATATTCAGAGCAAAACTGGAAAAGTCGCAGCCATTAACAAAATATAGGCCCAAACATTCACATAAGAAGTTTAATACACCTACAATCTGGAGGTAATACCCCCAGATGCTAAAGCAGTTACTAACGGACCGTACAAAGAAACTAATCATCTAGGAAGCTTGCCTGCCAGTACTCAATAGAAGTAAGACCTTGACAAATACCCATAACACAAATACACCTGAAAACTTCAAACTCCAAGGACTACTTCAATCTTCAATCAGTAGTCTTGTAAAGTGTGTAACATGCATAACAGAATGAAAGCATGACCTGATGTCGTGGTTTAGCCCCAGACAGCAGCTAAGCACCATGCAGCTGCTCACTCGCCTCCCACCTCAGGTAGGGTGGGGGAGAGAATTAGAAATAAAAGCTCATGGGCTGAGATAAAACCAGATTAATAGGAGAGCAAAAAAAGAGGAAATAATAACAATACTACTAATAACAATAATGATAAAGGAATATACAAAAACGAGTGATGCACAATGCAGCAACTGCTCACCACCCGGTGATCAATAGCCCGTCTCCAAGCAGCAATTCTCGCCCCCCTGGCCAACTCTAGTTTTACATACTGAATATGACGTTATATGGTAGGGGATATATCTTTGGCCAGCCTGGGTCAGCTGTCCTGGCCGT
>NW_010540197.1:0-386 GCF_000687285.1 Phaethon lepturus | reverse complement strand
TAAGAAAAAACAACTCTAACCCAGTTGAAACCAGGACACCTGGTCAACAGCAAGAGCACAATTTTATAAACAAGTGATTTTGTCTTCCCTGGAAAACAATTAGTAATATGGAAAGTTACCTATTCATTGTAGAATTTCTATCAGTTTATCCCTCTTGGAATACTGAGGAACCTGAAGAATATTTTGCTGAACATCACTGCAAACTCCACCTGCATGTCCAACAACAACAAATAAACGATCAGTTTTCAAAAATTCACCAGAGAGCCTTGAAAAGAAACAAAATTGAGCAGCTTTAAGTCTATTATGTGGCTTATTTTTGCTTTAAGATTGAGTGACTTCATTTATGCATAAGCAACCATCACAGAATCACAGAATCACAGAAACAC
>NW_010540196.1:0-536 GCF_000687285.1 Phaethon lepturus | reverse complement strand
AAAAACAAAAAAAGGGGAAAAACAAAAAAGGAAAACAAAAAAGGAAAACACAAAAAAAAGGGGAAACAAAAAAGGGAAAAACAAAAAAAGGAGAAAAACAAATAAAACAAAAACAAAAAAGAGGAAAAACAAAAAAAGGGGAAAAACAAAAAAAGGGGAAAACAAAAAAAGGGGAAAAACAAAAAAAGGGGAAAAACAAAAAAAGGGGAAAAACAAAAAAAGGGGAAAAACAAAAAAAGGGGAAAAACAAAAAAAGGGGAAAAACAAAAAAAGGGGAAAAACAAAAAAAGGGGAAAAACAAAAAAAGGGGAAAAACAAAAAAAGGGGAAAAACAAAAAAAGGGGAAAAACAAAAAAAGGGGAAAAACAAAAAAAGGGGAAAAACAAAAAAAGGGGAAAAACAAGGAAAAAGGCAAAAAAGAGAAAAAGAGAAAAAGAGAAATAAAAAAGAAAAAACAAAAAAACAAAGAGCAAAACCAAATAAAAATAGGGAAACACAAGAAATGAAAAAAAAGGGAAAAAATAAAAAAGAGGAAA
>NW_010540195.1:622-1328 GCF_000687285.1 Phaethon lepturus | reverse complement strand
ACTTTCTTCCGGCCTGCCAGTACTTACAGGGGGCCTATAAGAAAGATGGGGACAGACTTTGTAGCAGGGCCTGTTGCAGTAAGACAAGGGGTAATAGTTTTAAACTAAAAGGGTAGATTTAGACTAGATATATGGAAGAAATTTTTCCCAGTGAGGGTGGTTAAACACTGGAACAAGTTGCCCAGAGATGTGGTAGATGCCCCATCCCTGGAAACATTCAAGGTCAGGTTGGACAGGGCTCTGAGCAAGCTGATTGAGTTGAAGATGTCCCTGCTTATGGCACAGGGGGTTGGACTAGATGACCGTAAAGGTCCCGTCCAACCCAAACTGTTATATGATTATGTGACCTGGAAGAAAAATGATTTCAAATAGGGCCCTGAGCAACGACAAGCCTTTGAACAAATTAAACAGGAAATAATTCATGCAGAAGGCAAAGGTTTTGGAATATTGCCCGAGGAGGAGGTGACATGTGCTGAAGAGGCCTCAATATATAATAAACTACCAGAAAATGAAAAGCAATATGCCATGTTCACTGATGGGTCCTATCATATCATGGGAAAACATTGAAGGTAGAAGGCTGCTGTATGCAGTCCTGCACAACGAATCACAGAAGCTACTAAAGGATAAGGTCCATCGAGTCAGTTTGCAGAGGTGAAAGCCATCCAGATGGCTTTAGATATTGCTGAATGAGAAAAATGGCCAGTAC
>NW_010540195.1:0-396 GCF_000687285.1 Phaethon lepturus | reverse complement strand
CAGGTGGATCTGGACTGGCAACATAAGGGTGAATTATTTATAGCTCGGTGGGCCCATGACACCTCAGGCCATCAGGGAAGAGATGCAACATATAGATGGGCTCGGGATCAAGGCGTGGACTTGACCACGGACGCTATTGCACAGGTTATCCATGAGTGTGAGATGTGTGCCGCAATCAAAAAAGCCAAGTGGGTAAAGCCCCTCTGGTATGAAGGACGATGGTTGAAACATAAATATGGGGAGGCCTGGCAGATTGACTATATCACAGTTCCACAAACTCGCCAAGGCAAGCGCTATGTGCTTACCACGGTGGAAGCAACCAACGGATGGCTGGAAACGTATCCTGTGCCCCATGCTACCACCCGGAACGCTCTCCTGGGCCTTGAAAAGCAAGTC
>NW_010540194.1:0-761 GCF_000687285.1 Phaethon lepturus | reverse complement strand
AGCACGGGAGACTCGGAGCACGCGCCCGTCGGGAGCATGAAGTTGGTCTGTTGGCTGGAAGAAGAGTTAATTTTTCCTTCCTAACGAATGCGAGTTTGGGGCAGAACCGCTGTTTTTCTTCCCCATTGCTTGCGTCTGTCCGTCTGTGCGTGTGCGTGGCCGTGGCGTGTTCGGGCACGGGGCCGAGGCAGCGCCCGTCCGCAGACGCTTGTGGGGCAGATCATCCCGTTGCTTGAAGAGGTTTTAGACGCGGCGGTCCGCTGCTGTGGCAAGCCTTCTTTCGTTAGTGACTGCGTACCGCGCCGTACGGGATCACCAGATACCCCAAAGCCGTGGCGGGAGGATGCTGCGATGGGAAAGATGTATGAGAACGGGTGCCGCCGTGCTTAAATCGAGGGAAGACCAGAGGCGCGTTGGGTGTTGCTGGAGGAACTGGGAAGAGCCCGGTTTGCTTTGCAGAATGACTTTCTTAGTGGCCGTTTGGAAACCGGAGCGATCCCCGTTCACCTGCGTGTCCCGTCCCGGTTCCGCCCCTGGAACGTTTATTCGGTGTTTGTTTCTTTGTGAGCTCCTCCGAGACCTTCACTGGCTGGAAATTTATGCCAGGGGAGAACAAGAGCCCCCCGTGGCGGCGGGATTTCGTGCTCTGTATCGCCACCGTCGCGGAGGAGGTTGTCATGGTGACTCGGGGTGTCAGGGGACCGCGCCGGGAGCCGGGGAGCACGAAGCTGGCGGAGGACGGCGGGGAAGAAGGGAAGAGG
>NW_010540193.1:8536-11292 GCF_000687285.1 Phaethon lepturus | reverse complement strand
GGGGCTTGTGAGGACGAGCCGCGGCGGGACCGCGAGCGAGCCCTGCCCTTGCGCACGGGGCGCATCCTTCCCGTGTGCCGAACGGTTAATCTTTGTCGAGGAAGCACACACGTTATTATACCAAACGAAACTCCTATCAAAGAATGATTCTTATGCTTGTTCTTAAACAGTTGTGTTGCAAATTGACTCGGGCCTGTTATTCCTGTTTAAGAGGCTGGAAAAATTGATGCCATGCAGCCAAATTTGCCTCCGGTAAATAACCTCCAAAGGCAATGTGTAAACCAATATGTAGATTAGTTATGTGAAGAAGGGAAAAAAAGAAGTGAAATTGGACTTGGCTGTCATTTGTTGTGAGTGACAGGTCATAGTATTGATAAACTGACAAATTTAAATTATTCATTGTGTTCCTATTTCTAAACCACCTACCACACCATGGCTTTAACCCTGACTTGACTGGCTGGAATCATTTCTACAGAGCAAAACAAACCTCCTGGACCATAATTAGTGTCGTTACTGCTGCCTTGGAAAAGTAAGAGAAACAAGCCAACCTTGTTGCTTTTTTTTCAAACAGACCTGGAAAAAATTATGTGATCTTATTCAATTGATTCTGCTCTTAGTGATTTAAAACTAAATTATGAATCAAACGATAATTGCAAGTATGCTGTCACATTTGGTAGTACGGCCTGTTAGCCACAGTGAGTTCCCAGTAGTAATGATAATAGTCCCAATATATCATTAAATAATAATAAATTTAAAAATTGAAAACAAAACCCAAACCAAAGATAGAGACTGGTCATGGGAGGACAAAATGCTAAGTATATTTTCAAAACTAAATTCCAAGTTACAGTTTTAGAATCTCTGTTTTTCCTGGGACCCTTAATGCAATCTTGGAAACACTGGGAATGTCCATGAAGCACAAAGCACAGAATCACAGAAGGGTTTGGGTGGGAAGGGACCTCTAAAGGCCATCTAGTCCAACCCCCTGCCGTGAGCAGGGACAACTTCAACTCAAGCAGGTTGCTCAGAGCCCTGTCCAGTCTGGCCTGGGATGTGTCCAGGGATAATCCTCACCTCTGACCAAGCACTGAAGCAACCGAGGATTCGGCCGGGCCGATCACCTTGCTAAGAGGCGCGTGCATGAGCTGCGTCTGCACGAAGCCGCCACATCTCGGTGTGGTTCAAAGCCACCCGTGCCGAGGCGGATGGCTGTGCAGTTTGCAGAAGCGGCGCGCTCACCCCTGCACGGCGTGCTGACTCAGCACTTTTCCCGGCTCTGCCCCGGTGCTGGGCTCCGAAATGGCACCAGGTTGGGTTGGAGTCCAACCGCGTGCTCGTCGCTGTCGGCCTTCGCTCCCCTTGCCTGCACAGCCGCAGCGCTGAATGCGCTGAGCTGGGCTTGGACGTGCTGTTTGTGCCGGTGACAAAGAGGAGCAGATGCCCATTGATAATGGTGATGTTGATGCAGACGCTGTTGAAAATGTTTCTAAAGTTGCTGAAGAAGCACAAAAATGTATGTTTCCTATCTGAATGGGTTTTACCTTTTTATCTAGAGACGGCGTATAGCTGAGGAGTCTCTCAAAAACGCAGGAGCCTGAACAGCACCATAAATAGATTCCTGAATCAAATGTAAATTAAGCTTTCTGCTACATTTCTGCAATAACCCATCCAAAGAGGAGCAGAAGCTAAAAACCATAATAACAACGGGATAAATTATACAGTCCCACAATTTCTCTAGCACTGCTGTTAGCATAACACTAGACTGATGTTGTACCTATTTTAATTTTTGCTGCTGGAACAGTCTTTGTCATGTTTAATATATTTTGTAAAATATATGGAGTGCTGCACTAATCTGACCTTTTCAGAATTTTTCATTTCAACTGGCTGGTCACCCCAGTCCTCTGCAACAGGTTAGGCTCCCCTTTTAATAGGAAGAGGAGGAGTGCAATGGTCAACCATTCAAAATACTGAATATTAAAAAGGTCAACAGAGTATGGCATGGCAATGTGAAAATGAGACAATATAATCCCAGATACCTCATCGCAGTGACAAAAATTGTAGCAAGAAGAGAAAATGTCACAACATGAATCTGTTTCCAGGAAGGGACGGGGACATGGTGTAGAATGAACCTGTCCTTGCTGCAAAATTAAGACTGTGTTCCTGAAGACTGCACAAAACCTTTAGCAAAATGAAGTTGCACGTGTCAAAGATACTTCCTCACAATCAAATTGTATTGTTGCAAATTGTGCAGTTAAATGGCCAGAGAAACATAGCAAATGTGCAAATTCTGTATTATTCTGTATTTCCTTTTCTCCATGTGTTGGGCTACCCTGCGAACCTCTCTTCCCTAAAGAGCAGAGGCAGGTGAGTTTAACGGCTTGTCCTTTTCCTGTTTGCAGCCATAGGAGTGAAAATTAAAAAAAAAAATAAATAAAAACCCCAGAAAATAATATTTTGAAAAATCTAGTTTTAAGAGGGAAAAGAACAAATCTGAATGCTTGTAAAATGTAAAAATTTTACCGCAGATACCCTGCGAACCTCTCTTCCCTAAAGAGCAGAGGCAGGTGAGTTTAACGGCTTGTCCTTTTCCTGTTTGCAGCCATAGGAGTGAAAATTAAAAAAAAAAATAAATAAAAACCCCAGAAAATAATATTTTGAAAAATCTAGTTTTAAGAGGGAAAAGAACAAATCTGAATGCTTGTAAAATGTAAAAATTTTACCGCAGATAAAGCATGAGCTTTTGCTTTTTGATCCATTCC
>NW_010540193.1:0-8237 GCF_000687285.1 Phaethon lepturus | reverse complement strand
CGGCGCTAGAGCCCGCTTGCCCCACGTCGTACAGCAGGGTGCTTGGCCCGAGTGCGGCAGAGCTGAAGGCGGCTCCTTCGCTGGAGGAGGTGCCCAGGCCCCGTGCACGCAGGACTCTTCCATTGCACACCTTGCTTGGTTTGCTTTCGTTTTTTCTAAATTAATATTCATCAGCTCTTCATCTTCCATTTAATACATTTGAGAACCCAAATGATATTTAGAAAAATTCACTTGTAAAATTTGTTGGGCTGATTGCAACGGCACAAACGCCATTTCTTGTGTTTTGAGTGTCATAAAGTAGTACTTTGGTAACTCTTTATTTTGCCTCGAAAGGATAAGTCAGTATATGATAAATATAGATCTGAGGTACCTGACTTGAGGCACCCTTGTGTGCAAACATTCGCCGATGGCTACAAGGAATTGCTATTTTAAAAAATCCAAACCCCAGAATTAACATAAATAAGCTTCACTTGAAAATGGGATTTCTTCCCACCGGAGGCAGGAAGAATTACCTTGCACGAATGCTGCCTGGCAATAAAAGCACTCTTCTTCTGCATCCTCAGAGAAAGAAGCAGCATTACAGAGAAGTTAAAAGAAGATGTCCCAGCCGTGTGGGTTTATGACAACCTGACGGGATTGCACTTCTTTCAGAGCACTTTAAGCCTGGCTGCTCGTGTTTTCGCTTGGGCAGCTACAGCTAGCAGTCCTTCTCCATGGAGGTCCTCTCGTGTCACCACCTGCACGCGCAGCTCCTGCTGTCGCCAGTGAGGTCTGAGTAAAATGGGTGGAACGGAAAGCCCCAGACTTGGCCGGAGTCCCCGGCAAACCGGCATTAGCATAGCTCGGTTCCTGCTTCTGATCAAGTGCCATACGCAGCAGCCCCTTAAAAAAAAAGGCAAAATGGCAAAAAAGCCCATCGGCACAAGGTGCCCCTTGGCTCCCACCTCTGGAAGGAGACCTGCCGGTGCGCCCGAGGGCAGGCCGCGAGCAGGCCGAGGGCAGGCCGAGGGCAGGCCGAGGGCAGGCCGAGAGCAGGCCGAGGGCAGCAGCGTTTGGCTAATCTGTGCTTTCTGCTTGCAGACCCTTTTTGCAATGGTAAGACCAGGATGACCAGCAGAAGAGGTCCGAAAAGCATGTCAGCCTCCCCGAGCCACGCTTCGCTGGTGCTGCGACAAGGAGTCCAGTGGGCTGTTGGCCGTGACGGCAGCGCAAAACCTGGGCAGTCAGAGCCAGACGTCAGGGTGGAGCAGAGAAAGGGGTTTCCTGAAGCAAAAGCAAGGGGAAATTGTGTCGGGAAATGGGAATAAAGTAGTTTCGTAGAGATTTGGAATTTTAAATCATTCAGAAAAGGTGCAATGAAGATAAAATACGTGCATGTGCACCCTGCGGAGAGTTAAGCTTGCTGTCAAGCTGAGGGGCTGGAAGCGGCCTTGGTTCGCTGCCATGTTGCCCAAGAGCGGGAGCTGTGGGCAAGAGGCAGCTCCCACTCCTCTCGCATGGGAGTGGGTAACAACGAATAATTCTGGGTCAATGCAGCTGTGGAAATAAAGAGCAGCAATCATACTTCAGAGTACGGCTAAACGGTGTCCTGCATCGTCATTAGCGAAAGGCGAAAATTGTAGTCAACCCTTGCCAGTTTGGATGTCGTAAAAATTGGATCTGAACTACTCTTGGCCATGGCTTTAAACAAGTAAAACCCCAACGAGGTGGTTAGAGGAAGCCAAAACCAGATGTGAAACAGCCTGTGCCCGCCTTCACTCATGTGAAAAATATTTTGGATTGCACACACGCGTCCTGCCCGCTCGGGATGCAGAATAACGCGGCACCAGGGGAGAGAGGCCGGTGCGAGCAGTGCCTCCAGGTAAATGGTGTGACATGTTTTAGGAGTAATATTCCCGACGGGTGCTGGTAAGTGCAGTAACACTAATCCTTCTTGCTATTCCAGCCCATGTTAGAGCAATTTAGGTGCCTTTATATTAAATACACTTACCAGGGTCTATAGGTTCTCCAACACAGTATTGATAAGTACCGTAAAATCCCCAAAGCATTAAAATAATGACTGAAAGAAGAACTTGGCTCATCACCTACAGACGCCCCTCTCCCTGAAGCCATGCAGGAGGCATCCTTTGTGCCCTCCGTGCGGGTCAGAGCCAGGACATGCTCCTCATCTACATCTCCTTGGTACGTTTAGGGTTTTATGGGACATAACCAATACTTCACGATTCATTCGCAAACTAATGCTCAGAAAACGCACATCCCCGACCTCTCCCAGGCTGCAGTGAGGGGCCCTCCCGGTGAGTCAGATCCAGCCCAGGAGGGTCATGGCACGGGTGTTTCTGAAACGCAGTCTTGAGAGTACAGAACAGAGAGGTTTGCACCCAAAAATAAAGCTAACTAATTCTCCAGTTAGATCCAGAAAAAGCAAATGTACCGTGTCACTATAGATTGCTGCATCCTCATCGTGGCCGTGGGGGAAGCCCAAGCCGAGGGGCAGGTGTGGGCCAGCCGAGCAGAGGGCCATGCTGGTCAGCCTGGGCTGAGCCCCGCTGCTCCCACAGCCCGGCTCCTGACCTGCTGGCTGGGCGAGACGGAGGCATCCCGCGATGGCACCGGGGCACCGGGCATCCCCGTTATGCCTGCATCCCTGTTATACCTCTGCCTAAGCCAGCCGCGCCCTCTCCCTGCACACGCGCGTGCTGATACAGATGTATATATATATATAAGAGGTGACCGTCCTTCTCCCCGTCATGTGTAACACAACCTGCTGTCCCGGGGGGAGCCATCTCCCTGACCTTCTGCTGACTAATGACGGGAGATTGGTCCAAGCTCTTCACAACCCACTTTGTTTTAAAGTAAAATTGCCAGTAAGTGTAGCAGCAGCGGGAGGTACTCGTCACCTCTGAAGGATGCGGCTGTAGGGCCTCAGGTTTAGGAATCCAGCTTGGAATGGGTCATCTGGGTTGTAGTGCTGACTCTTATCTTTGATCATCAACAAAACCCCCTTTAAAAGTTTCAGTCTAGTGCTGTCTCATGAGGACTAGGGTGGTTGTTCCCGGTGACACCCGGGAGCATGGGACGTGAGCTGGCAGCACCATGGCCATACGCTGGTACTGGCGGTGCCGGATGTTTCCTCTTCTCTGTCCTCCTCTGTCTTAACTCGCCCTACATGCAACTTCTGCTGAGCAGATGCACCCTCCTCACGCTTTGGGTGGTTCCCAAATAATTGCTGATGGTGGTGGCGGCCACAACATTTTGCACAGGGACTTTACTGTTCTGCTTTTCAAAATGCAGGATGATGATCCTGAATTTTTTGCAGGGTGGTTCTGATCCAAAGCCAAAAAATAAAAAAATGAGAGGAGAGGAGAGGCTTCCTAGCCCCTTGAGAAGACTAGGTGAGGCCTTTCTAAACTGTTCCCTTGCTTCTCTGCTGGATGTTAATTATTACAGCTTGCAACTCAAGAATTTTGTTCTCAGTCATATCCTAGTTTTATTCTCAGTATAGCTGAATGGCAAATTATTCATTTGCTCTAATCACAGTGGGGTTAGGATCTTTGGTATGCAAGTGACAATATTAATTGCCTGGCATGTGGTCTTCTGAAGAACAGAAGTTAGAAAGAATGACTCCACACCCCACGTCATTAGGAGAACAGTGCAATTCATTATCTGTGTGTTATTATTACTAATGACATGTAATAGACTCCATACTAACAATAAATATCTTTTTATAAGCTCAGTGTTTTACTTAATAGCCCTTTTAACTCGAAGGCAAAGGTTTGTGTCATCCTGAAGCACGCTTACGCTGCGTCTTGCTGGGAGCTGCCTCGCGTGCTGTCTGAGGAGCACATCCTTGCTTTCGCAAGCGCGGCGCTCACGGCCTTGTGCATCGGTGTCGGGACATGTGCTGTGTTTTTTTGGCCGTTTCTGTGCCATCAGCGTTTCGGCTGGTGGTGTGTGCTCAAGCCCTGGGAGGACAGGGAGGTAAAGCACAGGCTGGGGGAGCTGCCCTCTCCATGTCCCGTCCCCTGTCCTGCTGCCAGCTTGGGGAGCGAGAACGTGCTCACACATACACGTACCGGTAGGGAGACAGCCTGTCCAGCCTTCGCTTCGGGACCTCCAGGAGCAAGACCTAGTGAGCAAATTTCTTCATAAACATAGATGTTAGGTCTTCCTTGAAAACCCAGAGCCTCGCTGGTTCGTCATCCCTTGGCAACAGCATTTGCAGCCGATCTGCCTTGAACCTGTTGGTCACCGCTGGCCAGAGCGGTGCTGTGACATCGCACTGCGGTGGGAAGGCTCTCCTTCATCCGACGGTGCTGTAACGGCATCATCATGAGGAGGAGACGGTGCAGTTCATTGCTTTGATGCTTTTTCTTACCCACCCTGAAAGTTTTTTCCTACTCGAGAGGACGTGTATCAAGATCCGGCGGGTGAAGCACTCATGTTGTGAACGCAATGACGCACCAAAGCAGCTCATAAATCAAGAGTCATTTCCAGAGGGAGGCACAGCATCTTTCCCCGCCCTGGGCTATCTGAGGCTTATGTGAACAAGCTCCCATGACCAGGCTTTTGGGTTTTTGTTTTTTCGTTGTTTTTTTTTTTTTTTCTTTTAAATGACTAACTTCTTGCTCTTAGCAAAACTGCATTTATACGTGGGCATGGCATGAGCCTTTCCGAAAAATCATCTTAGGAAAGGTGCTGCCTCAGACACAGTCTAGACAAGGAAATCAAAGGCTGTGCTAAAATCTGCATGCTGTGACAGGGCACTGCACAGCTACGGAGCTGGTTGGCAGTGTCCAGATTTTCAAGCCCGTCTATGAGAAAGCTCTTATATAATGACATTGAACCTCACCGCTGCCTGAGGGACCGGAAAATAACAGGGCATGAAGCAGACTTTTTTTTTCTGGGGCTTTTGCACCAGGCCTGGTTTTCCCTGGGTGAGGGTTTGGCTGACACTGCTCCAGGTAACCTCACAAAGCAAAGAGGGGGGCTTCATCCCAACAGGGAAGGTAAAAATACAGACTTCATATAGTGGGTATTTTGAGTCATTCAAGGCCAGAACATGCACGTCTCATCTTCGCAACGAAACCCTTAGAGCACAGGATGGACTGCTAAGGGAGACTTGCACTTCTTCCCAATCCATGCTGTTTTCAAGGGACCTAGACACCAGATCCTGGTGGAGCCCCCAAGCCCACCCACGGCTTTGCACACCTGCATTTAAAAGGAGAAGGAGATGGACAAAAATGTAGCTGAAGTTGGGGGAAGAGGCTTAGGTCTTTTTTATTTCCACTGGCTATTTGGCAAGAAATTAATTTGTCCCCCTTCTGGCATTTAGAAGTGGTTAATGTGGTAAAAACCTCTGCTGCTGGTCTGTCACCAGGTCTCCCAACCCATGTCCAGGGGAGTGGGGCACCGTCCCGCTGCTGAGGGTGTTGGTGAAGAGCAGAACACTGGATTCAAAATCTCTGGCCTCATCTCAGAGGGAGTCTGCTCCTGGAAAAACAATATTAGGAGACATTTCAGCACTACATCCTTTTATTCCCAGTCACAGGTGTACCGAGACAATTCTGGTGGTGCAGTGGAATACAGAATGATTTATTAATGACGGGAAAATCTGCACCCTTGATTATAACCCAAAGCAAGTTTAAAGTTATTGAGGCAGGGTCATTACCATCCGCCCTATTAGCAAGACCTGGAAAATAGATATTTTAACTTTAATTGAATTTCATATAAGTTGCAACCCGGCCTTTAACAGAGAGGCTTCATTTTAATTTATCACAGACCCAGGCATTTGCTTTAGGCTCTTGGATTTAGTCTCCAATGCTGTTGAAGACATTTTACCCCAATTGCATTCTGGCATTGAATGCAGAAACCTTAATGAGAAACTCAGCATGTTTTTGCTTTGGTGTTTCCTTATTTAGATGTAACAGTGCCCAGGAGGAACCAAATGTCTGACTTTTTTTTTGCCTGAAGTTGTTCAAATTGTCTAGCAGCTAAGTTGGTTAAATTGGCTGTTTGATGCTAAGCAGAAGTGATGTCCTGGTCCCTCTCCACGGGTCATGCTGCCTCGGGGGTTGAGGGCCAGATCTTCCGCAACGGCCCGAGATCCTTTCCCTTAGGCAGGTGTCCTGTGGGATTCCTGCGTGGGAGAGCCGAGGTCGCAGCGGAGAACGCGCGAGTCCCATCCGTTCCCCGTGCCCAAGCGCTGGTGTGAGCTCTGGGCGATTTACTCGGCAAGTCTCCAGCGCACCAAACCTCACCCTGAGCGACTGCTGCGCGCTGAGCACGTCCCACCTCTGAGTTTCTCAGTTTGCAGGGGGAGGATTCAGATGGGTCAGAGAAGAAATGGGTCAAGCTCGGAGGGAAGCCGTCACTGTCACCTGCGTTCTCACAGCGAGCTCTCGGACCATTTTATCAGGGAAAAGCATACCAGAGAAAACATTAGTAAGAACCTGTTAATGCCTCCGTACAACGACGCCCAGGCCAGCGTCCCAAACCACTTTCCACATACCTGTTTATTAACTGTGCCGAAAGACAAAGCAGGAGCATCCCTCCCTCCAGCCGGCAGTTCCCGGCTCCTGGTGCCGGGATGACTCCTCACCAGGCAGCGGCACCGCGCATCAGCACCAGCTTCCCCTCAGCCCGAGGTCTGGGCTCCTCTACGGTGGGTCAACAGAGATGTCCGGTGTCCTAACAAACTGACGGAGGAGAAAGGCATGATTCAAACTGAAACCACCCGTGGAATTATAGGAGCCGACTGTGCATTTTTAATACACATATTAAATTATGCCGTAGAAAAGCAAGTCAATGTTTTAAACATAGTGGAACTATTTTTAACTTGTTAGTTTAGAAAACAAATATCTATTTCATATTACATTACATTGTTGAATTATTTATTTACAGCTCAAAATTCCTGTGTTATTTGTGCTAGCTGCTATTACAAATACCGAATTAATGTTCATTTATTTCTCCACTTATGTTGTGGAGATTGTATTATGACTTTATCAATTGCCTTTTTTTTTTCAAAGAAACTTATTTCAATCCAATTTCTTATGTCATGTTACAGATAAATGAAAGCAAAGGCCCCCCATATTGTATGTGAAATCTGTAACACCATAGCTCTAGAGTAATGCCTTAAACAATCAAGCTAAATATGTCAAGGGACTTTTTAATACGCTGCACTGATGAAGCAAGAGTATTAAATTTATTCAGCCATGAAGAAGGCTTTGATTATCATACACCTCAGCTGTGCTGGTATGTGTTGACCATGAGAAAAAAAAGAAAGAGAAAATGAAATGTGATTAGTTCCTGATGGGTTGAAATTCCTTTAATACGCGTAACATGGAGGGAATTCATATTAAGAGCTTCCATCAAGAGCGTGCTTTTTCCATATCTACTCCACAACACAATGAATCAGTGTCTCCAAAGCGTGATAACATTCTTATCAATATCTGAATGGAAACATATGGGATGGCACAATTATTGCTATTTTATTGTTTGCTCAGGTAAGTGGGACCTGTATTGTGTACATCTCTGAAGCCCTGCAAATAGTCGTACCAATTTTCACTCTTGAAAACAGAAGTGATGATTGCTTTGTGACATTTTTTTTGTCAGTAGATTTGATTGTGCGGATTTGGAAAATTGATTAAGTTACAAGACTTTAGAAATTATTTTTGTGCTGAAGCTTAACAAAACCTTATTTTTAAAACCTTGGTTTAAAAAAAAGCTGTAACGCATTTGAGTGAGACACGATTATAATATGCATAAGCCATTGTCAGTAGATGGAGAAATTATGAGAAAGTTTAAAAGGCTAATTATTAATCACCTGGCCTTGGCAGCACTACGGAACTCATTCCCCTGTTTCCTAGGCAGATGCTGGACTGGCAGAGCTACAGTGGTGTATCCGAATTATTTTTAAGAAAGGGTCTAGTGCCCACGTGCACAGTACAGACATTTACAGCTGAATTATTACAACTCCATGTTTTCCTTCTCCGCTGCCTCCGCAGTTATTTCACACACGCTCGCGGTGAGTACCTGTCAGTGAGGAAGCTCAGAAATTTCACAGAATTCACGAAGAACTGCGAAATTGTGTTCAAAGTGTTCGGCATCGTTCATTTCCGTGCACCACCTGCAGAGGTGGAAGTGGTGTGACGGCGGTGGGAACGTGGAGCCGGAAGAGAAAATAAAATCCGTGCTGGGGGCACTGGACCGAGGTCTGGCCGCCCCACTGCCCCGCTCCT
>NW_010540192.1:6023-6357 GCF_000687285.1 Phaethon lepturus | reverse complement strand
TTAGGGTTGATGGTGAAATAGGGACCTGACTGCGAGCCGGAGAATTTGGACCCAGGTGAGACCCATGGTGGAGGTAGCTGCCCTGTGGCCCACCCCATCCCCAGGACTTCAGGCCCTGCAGCCATCCCCAGGCTGGGACACAGCCCGGTGCCGCAGCCGCAGTTATTCACAGGGACGTGCCACAGAGACGCGGCCATGAAGCCAGAGCTGCTCTGAGTCCACCAGGTCTGACCTGCCTGCGTGCCACGCGGGTCCCCAGCTAGTGCTGCTCTCCCTCGGTGAGAACTGTGAACCAAAGCCCTGCCAAGCTGAGCTCTGATCCTTAAGGGGCTTA
>NW_010540192.1:5698-5958 GCF_000687285.1 Phaethon lepturus | reverse complement strand
AGAGCTTCTGTCATCTAGGGCCGACCCGAGCCAGGGAACAGGGAGAGGGGTAGGCAGAGGTGGCTCACCAGCGGCTCACTCCTCCAGCGCTCCCACACAATGGAGGGCATTTTTTTTTCCTTTAGAGAAGGAACGTGTCCCGCTTCACATCCTGCCTGCCAGGAATGGCACTGTCTCTTCCACCGAAGCCTCTTGCCTTCACCCGGCTTCATGCAGACCAGTTTCCTGCAGGGAGCCCCAGCAGACACAGGAGATGCGGG
>NW_010540192.1:1249-5650 GCF_000687285.1 Phaethon lepturus | reverse complement strand
CCAGTTTCTCTTTTTAATGATTTGTGGGGCTGGGAGGAAGCAGCAGCTCGCTCTCGGGTCCCTCATTGCCTTGGGCTCGGGTGGGGGGAACAGGAATTGTCCTTTCCCTTAGCTGCCAGGGCAGGAGCTTGAAGAAAAACCCCCCAAGCGTCTTTCCAGTCCTCCTGTTCTGCTTACGCCTTCTTGTCGCGCCTTACGGACGCCGTGCTGTCCACGCAGCGCTGCCAGGCTCTTCGCCCGTCTGCAGAGCGAGGCAGCGCCCACCCTCCAGGTCGGGAGGAGGATGGCGAGGCAGCGTGAGGCTCCTCGGGGTTCCCTCCCCAGGAGGCGGAGGAGATGGCCCTTGTCGGAGCACGTTCGGGGCTGAGAGCAGGTCCCCCTGCCCGTCCCCAAACGCAGCCCCCCTCGGGCTGCGGGGGGGTGAGTGCGTGGCTCTGTTGTCCGAGCTGGTCACGCGTGGGGCAGAGCACGACAAAGGCTCGAGCAGGTCCTGCCTTTTCCTCTGCCTGATCGGGAGCAGTCCTGCTGCGGAGCAGGGTGGTCCCCATGCTCCTCGGCGCCCGTGTCCTTCCTCCGTCCCTTGCTCTCTGGCCCCTGGGTTGGCATCGCACGAACCCCAGCAGCAGTTTTGAGCGGCTGTCCTCCACAAGCCCCCCTCCACCCATGCTTGCTTTGCCACGAGGTGAGCGTGGGGACACTTAAGCTCAGCACTTTGGTATCCCCAAGCCAAGTTTTATCCTTAGGCGTGCACCGGTGTGCACGTTGGGCTCCGCCGGGCTGCTCTCGGCAGGGGAGCCGCGTGACCAGCCATCATGGCCTCCCGAACATGGGAAAGTGGGTAACTAGCCACCTTATCTGCTTTTATTGCTTTTCTAAAAGACTTCGCCAAGCCTTGAATAATGCAAGCTCCGTACAACAGTCTTTAGATCGCTGATCTAATCACTCGCTGGCTGCACGAGTGTCTCCAGTGGACTGGAGCGGATCGGGGGGAGTGTGTGTGGAGGAGGCTGGCCGTCTCCTGGGCATCTTCTGGGTAGCAAAAAGGTTTTTCCTCTTCTCTTCTCACAGAAAGGCAGCACTGATGCTGTTTGGGGGCTGCGGCTCCCCTTGTTCCCCATCTCCCGTTGACCTGTACCGTAGCCTGCTGAGAGCAAAGCTGCAGGACCAGGGTGAAGGAGGTGGGACCCGATGCGGGCAAGAGACGCAGAGGGGGATGTTGAAGGGCTGAGGACTGATTTATTACCAACTGCCCCAGCCAAAGCCTTTCAGCTTGGGCTGCTGGTTGCTGCTAGTGCCTGCTCTCGTCTCCCCCCACTCTTTCTGCCTGAGGGGCTGCTGAACTCCTGGTGACTTGTCTTGCAGGGACCTGGGTGGGGAAAACACTGCCCATTCCACCTCTGTGCTGTGTCAGTCAGGATGCTCCTGAGACAAGGGGAGCTTCCAGCCAAAAGCATCTGCCAAGTCCACGGGTGGTTTTTCCCTCTCTCTGCCAGCTCAGTGCATGACCTGGTGCCCAGAGCCTGCGAGCAGCCGGCGCTGCTCAGCTCAGCACCAGTTCGGGCACCATCCCTGCCCTGGCAAGTAGCTGTTGCCCCAGGCGAGACGCCTTTGTTGGAGCTGGGGAAGGGCACGGAGCCAGGAAAGAGATAACTATTCATTTCTAAAAAAAATCCAGTAAAAAATGAACCCTCCTGGTTGCTGTTCTCATTAAAAGGGCTCAGGACCTTCAGAGCCAGGGCGAGGGGAGAAGAGCTAGGAAAGGCGCATCTGTGGCACAAAGTGCTTGCAAAACCTTGCCCTGGTCGCTCGGGCAGCAGTTCTGCCTGCTTCTGCTGTTGGAGGGCTGCGTGCGCCGGGGGCTTGCAGGGACCCCCCCATGCAAGGCGCAGCGTGTGCCTGTCGGAGCAGCCAGTGGGGCAGGGTGGAGCGGCGGCAGAGATGGCCAAGCTCCTGCTTTTGGTGGAGGCGAGCTTGAAGAGCCAAAAGCATTTGCAATTTGGGGCGTGGATGCGCGTGCAGAAGCAACTGGGCACCGCTCACCCGTGCGCTGCCGTCCCGGGCCGTGCGCTGCTCCGTGGGAGGGGGCAAGGGCGCACGTGGTGGGCACGAGGGAAGTCTGGAGCCACGAGAACCTGGCAGCTCGGGGCGGCTCGCCGTGCCTTGGAGATGGGAGACTCGCAGAGCAGGCAAGCCTGTGTGTGAGGGCAGGACCAGAACTGGAACTGCGCAAAGAAAACTGGGTGGGAGCCAGATTAAAAAAATGCCTCCTGATACTGGCTGAGGAGTTGTTTTTCACTTCTAATGTTTCCTGGTCTGTGCACTGGGAGAGCCGGGTCAGCTGAGCCTGGAAAATTGTTTCCTCAGCACTTGGTGGTGCAGAGCAAGTGCAGGAGAAGGTGTTTTGCTGGGGTCTGTCCGGTGCGGTCAGCAAGGCGCTGGGGTGGGGGAACCCAGGCAGCGAGCACCTGCCTGGAGGTGCGAGTTGTGTGTCGGGGGTTTTCCTGTCTGTCCCCCGGATTTGCTTCAGCTTTTCTGCGGGTGGGACGGTTGAACGTACAATTTAGTCACGTTATTTTCCCATGCTTTGCCGGGTGATAGTGCGTCAGGATCTGCTGGGCTAGGCTAGACCGGACCCCTCTCGAGCTGCGTTAGCGGCGGGGCGTTCCTCCCTGGCTCGCACCTTCCGGAGCAGAGCTCCAGTGCTGGGTCACAGCTTCCCGAGGCTGTTCCTTTAAGGCAAACCACAGCCTGGCGTCGTTCGCACGAGCAGCTGATGATTTCTAACATGTGTTGGCTACATGATCTTCGGTCGGGAAACGGCAGCCCCCCGGGATGCGAAAGCGTTGCGTGCGGCTCAGGGAGGCCATTGCCGACCTCCCTGGTATGCCCTCTCAAACATTTGTCTTTTGATTTGAACTGATCGAGTCCTGTGCTGAGATTTTTTTGGGGGGCGGGGGGGAAGAAACCTCTTCCCCATCACGCCGTGCTTCCAAGTCTCAGTGGGAAGCTCAGCGCTTCCAGCCGAGGCACTGGATCAGCTCACCGTCCTGACCAGGTCTGCCGCGACCACGTGGAGAACCCACCGGGACCTCCGTGCCGGGCTCAGTTCTGTCCTTGCCACAGGGAGCGCCTCCTCCGGGGCTGGCAGGGACCAACCCTCCTCCTTTGGGCTCCTCTTCCGTGGCCCAGCAAAGCCGGGGTGGATCACCCCCTCACGGGGCAGCGCAGCATCGCACCCTGTAGCTGCCGCAGGGGAACGGGAGGCGGCCAACGCCGTGCCTTGGCCCCCTGCGCCACTGTGCCTCAGTTTCCCCCTGTCCAGCGTGGGCTCTCGGAGGCCCTGGCTTCCTGCCCGCTTTCCCAAGTGCTTGAGATCACTGGCAGGACGGTGCCCGGGCTGGACAATGCCCTGGTGTTGGTTCATCCCGGAGAGTGCCGCAAATGCCCCGCCGCAGCGACGTGCCCTGACCGAGCGTGCTCGGTCGGAGGCAGGAAAGGCTGGTTTGGAAGCAGAGGAGAGATGCTGCGAGAAAAGACTGAAACAGCGGGAGGGCTCCCAGAGCCCTTTTTACATGGAAAGGCGGGAGATGCGAGGGCCAGCTCACCCCTCTCGGTGATACCGCACCCTCTGGGCGATGCTCTGACCCGCGGGTGAGATCAGGGAGCTGGTGCCTGCACGCTGTGGGTCTGCCCACTGACTCGGGGCTGTGTTTGGCTGTGAGGTGGGTCAAGCTTTACGCTGGATGTGTGCTGGGACCTCTCCTCACCCGCCTGTGTGGTGCTTTGGGGTATCCAGCTGCAGTGGCAGCACAGGGTCCTCATCACCATCAGCCAGCACCTCTGGGGGAGATGCCAATGCAGGGTCCTGGGGAAGAGAAGAGCCTTTGAAAAACTGGAGACCAACCTACGGATGGAGACGTGGGATGGAGCAGGGTGGGCAACCTCCTTGTTGGCTGGGGCACTGCTCCAAGGCCACCACAGAGGGGACGCTGCTGGGAGACGCGGTGCTCACGAGGCTTGGTGCAGCACGGCTGAGCGCTGACCTCGGCACAGGTCGTACTGGGGTGATTTTCCAGCTCCTGGTGCCCCTTCGCCCTCCCGCGGGTGGACCTTGAGGTGAGGAGCGTGGGAGCACACAGCGCTGGCTGGTCCTGCTGTGGGGTCTCCCTTGGCAGCCTGGCTTGGGGACAAGGATGTGCCAGTGGGACCAGGACAGGGTGACCCAGGCAGACATGACTCAGCACCCAGACAGCATGACTCAGCACCCAAGAAATGCTGTCTGACAACGCCTAAGCGCTGGTGCCACAGTAACTGATGGTGCACTAACTGGGTGCCCAGTTTCTCCCTGGGATTGGCAGCTCCAATCTGCCCGAGACCACTGCTGAGCCAGCAGAACCCCTG